>NW_010126756.1:17135-17719 GCF_000699245.1 Pterocles gutturalis
TCTCCAGGCATGGTGCTTTTTTTAAGTGCCCAAAGCCCCAGAAAAACAGCCCCCTGCACACACATCTCAGCCACACAGTGCTTGTGTGCATCCCAAGCACAGCCACTTCATGGCACAGGCACCAGGTTGCCACTGGGACACACCTCCACCAGGATGGACTCACAGATGAGAACTATGCTGTGTGGCTGCGACATCCCTACACCTGCACCAGGAAAAGACCAAGCCAGTAAAAACATGCCGCAGCCCTAGTCTGCTCTAGTGCAGCAGCATTAGGGCTTGGTGCTCTCTCAGCACAGAGATGGGACTTTTTAAGAAAGAACCACCATTAGGGAGCCTGTCACTAGTAAACCTTTGGTGGTGGACACAGCTCCACCTACAGCAACTCTCAGCTTGCAGACCTGCAAGTGGGAGGTTCCCCAGCTGGGATCACCTCACGCTTCCAGCACTGTGGGGCAGTGCTTGGCCATGCCACTGCCTGGGCCACACACCCTGGCTGCATCCCTAAGGAAGTGCACCAGGAGCTGGGCCCCCTGCACCTCCCTCCAAACCATGCACACCGCCTCATTGGAAGGGAGCCTGGAGAA
>NW_010126757.1:0-6224 GCF_000699245.1 Pterocles gutturalis
ACGGCGCTGGGTGGGTGTGGGGACAGGGAGCGCGGCCCCGCGCAGGAACGAGGCTCAGAGACAGGACGGAAAATGAACTTTTATTGTAGCGCGGGTACGGGCGGGTAATAACCGCTCTGTCTGGCAGGTAACCCTTACATTGCTGACAGTTTTCCTCAAAGTTGTGTAAAAATAGTGTAAAAACCCACAAACTGCCTACTTGGAGGGTGAACTAGACACTGCTCCCCTGGAGTGCAGGCAGTAAAGCCTCGTGGGATGCAAAAGGAGAGGAGAAAAAAAAAGTACCTGGTGTGTACTGTGATTACAATAAAATACTGACAAAAAATAGGGAAGATTTTTGATGGATTTTAGCAATAAAGAAAATGCAACTTCCACCTGCTAAAACTGACATTCAGTTCTCATCTACACAGCGGACGTTTCAGTACTCACACATCAGCTCCTGAAGCCTGGTTCCGTGTAAGCTTTGCTTTCCAGAGGTGACACACAGCCGCAGCCTGCCGCCGGGATAACCGCTGTCCTGATCCCTTCTGTGCCAAAGAAGTCACCAAGTTCTGAGGATCAGGACTGTGTCCCCAGAACTTTTTCTAACTAAATCTAAAATTGAATTTTAGATGAATGTTGGTTACTAGCTAAACGTACAGAGATAAAATGGAAAGCGACAGAATGTACAAAGATGACTGTATAATTCTACATAATTAATTACACTTCAATAATAACAGCACCTGGGGATATACTGTTCAGAAAGAGTAAAGGACTTCCCAAAAGACTATTCTCCCATCATTTTCACTTACTATCAATAAATTGTAAAGTGAGCGATGCTACTGAATAAAGATGTGAGGATTTATTTTCCATAGCAAAGTATGAACCGAAAATAAAAAGTAAAAGGTTACCTGGTATAAGCGGAGTCATCAAAAGCATCTCCATCTGTGCACTTGTGATCAGAGTGATGGTTTAGTGATGCTGTCAAATGCTTCTGCTTGAAAAAACTGGTGAGGAGCTGGGGGCTCCAGCTGTGCTGGAATGTTGGGTACCACCACACATAAGCAACTTCATTACAAATTCACATTAATAAAGCATTAATCTCCAAACAAACTTTTTTTACAGAATGAGAAGATCAGAAAAATGGCTTCCTTATTACTTCCCCAATCTACATTAAGCTTGCAAAGATTTTAAGTTACCTGACTGCCCATGTTACAGATCTACACAATTCAAAATTAATTTGTGTACCATTAAAACTATTAATTTATGGTGCAGTCAACCAGATAAAAATCTAAAGATCTACTACATAGTCACATTATGTCCTATGACTAAGCACACCTGACTGGGTTATTACATTCTGTGTCTGCTTCATCATTTTTCTTGGCTATTCAGCTAAACTGAATCCCTTCTATTGCGCTGCCTTGTGTTGCTTTAAGGCCAAGTATTCCTTTATGTTTTATACTGCATCTGACAGAAAGCGTAACAATGCAATTTGAAATAAAAAATAAGAAAATAAAAACTTAACTATATTGTTAATGTTTGCTCAAATTGTAGGCCCCAGAGGATGCTGAGAATCCTCCTGGGGAGGGAAGTGAGCATACATTCAATTTATCCTCAGGCAATGCCAGGGCACTCTACAAAATCAGAAGTCCCTGGAGTAAGGCTGAGGAAGTACCAACATAAAAACAGCAACTACACTTAAAGTACTAACAGTGTAGATAGCTACAGATAATGAAAGCAAAAGCAATTAATCAAAACGCTATTGTGAAATAAAACATCTGTACTTCAAGCACCAATTACTCATAACTGTAGGATAACTAGTGGCATACCTCTTGGAAACACCCTGGATGCCTCATCAAATAGTAATATGACTGACATATTTCATATATAATTACATATTTTGTGCTACAGCTACATACATAATTTGCTTAAATAACAAACGAAATTATGCAAATGGATTTTGCAAATGTATTGGACTTTCCTTTAGCATTTTGCCTCCCACTATGAACATCTATTCACTACTAACTTGAGCAAGGTGTCCTCTTACCTGATGATGCTAGCTGTGAGCACCACTCATTAACTCTTCCACACATGAGAAAATGGAGTAAGAAAAGCTCCAGTATATCAAGCGTTGGAATCATCTGCATCAAAATCAACACACCATGTCCTCTTGCTCTCAGCTCCCAAAGCAAGACAGCCAGAGCTTCCACCTTGCCTGTTTATGAAATAAGAACTTGGAGGTTCTGCAGGTGGCATTCCACAATTAGAGAAAGCACATTCGCACAGTTATAACAGGTGGTGTTTTTTAATACCTGACCACGCTGCAGACAGACAGACAGATAATAGGGAATTTTGTGTGTGAATTCCTGTTAGAAGATTGCAAATGGAACTTGATATTCAAATATGTAACGCACAAACTCATTGAGCACAGCCTCACTTCTTCCCCAAATTCAAGCAATATTTAAAAAAAAAGACAGCAAACCAAAAAGCAATGGTTTATTATATTTACAACACCATTATCTGTGCTTTGTAGGAAGTAATTTCATTTTCTGTCCCAATCACATCAAAAATAAACCAGTCTTTGTGCTTCAGTTATAAAAAAAACCTCACAAAAAAAAAGAAAAAAAAAACAACCTAAGGAAATAGTCTACTACTATTCAGTTGCAGTAAAAAAAATAAATAATAGTAGTAATAATACTGCATTGTGTGAGAATAAAGCTCACAGCTGATGCCAGCATTAAACCAAAGTGCAGAGGAGCCACATGTCGTGTGATTCTGAAGAGAGCAGCTGCCCAGCAACCTGCACCATGAAAACAGAGCATTATGCTCATGTTACCAAGAGTCTAAACCAGGACAGCACCCTCAGATTACAAGCTCTGCCATTAATTCAGTGCTTGTGATTAAAACATTTGCCTTTGTAGAACTGGCATTCCAGACTCGTCCATTCCCACCTTGATACACTATTTCCTCCACAAGCCTTTGACATTCACCCTGTCCCTCTGCCCCAAAATGATTTTTCCAACAGGCTTAAAGAAGTAACTACTTGAATTTCCCAGGACACATAATGCTACTGGTTTAGCTTTGCCCAGTCTTTCCTCAGCCTCTAGTGTTGCTGAAATCACTGGGGAAAAAAAAAGGATTACATCCCTTGCAATATAACTTTAACAGACTACACTTCAAACTAAACTGTGGAATCTGATTCAGCTTCTCCTCTCCAGAGCTATACACAGCTCAACTCTGCCTTTACTACTCCTCAGGACAGGACAAGAACGGCACCTTCCCCTTGATTCTAAGGCCCATTGGTTTAGGGCAATTGTGAACTTTAAGCAAAACCAGAAAATGTTGCAAAATAGTCTTCCCTTCTTTAACAAAGACAGTAGGTATGCTGGGAATTTGCTAAATTCAGTACTACCATAAAGTCAATGGTTATTATTTATAGTCTTAGCAGGTGCTGCTAAAAATAAAGGAATTAGCAATTCAGATTTTGACATTTAATTGGAACCTGAATTATGTGTAAGAAATTTTATGTCCTAAACCACCTGCTCTCCCAGTCAAATCAAGTCAAGCACAGAGAATTACTTCCCTGCTCACCTTCCAGAGATCCCATCCTAATGCATTCAGCACTAGAGAAGCCGTTGTAAGCTCCAGCGTGTCTAGGAAGAACTCAGAAGCCAGGGACTTATCAGATCAGGATGCTTACACCCCCTCACCAGCTGCATCAGAATATGGACGACTCTAACAAACTACGCACTTCCAAGACATTCTTGAGTTCTGTTATTTAAAATGAAAATATAATTTAAATTATCTTTAAAAAGCTTAGATCTTTCTGCACACTCAAATTGTTTTCTGAATAAATCTGATAATAGCAAATTATCAAACATAGAAACGTATGAGTTTAAAAATGCAGCCTGACATTCCTACAGCTTCTCTCACATTCACACAAACTTTTAGTAATTTATAGAATATATTCTGATTTTAAAACCCACATTATCATAAACCTGAATTTCTCAAATAGCCGCTCTATTTCAAATGAAGATGACACTGGATAATATATGAAACACATATTGTCAATATTAAGGCCTTTTTTTTTTTTTAACACCCGAATAAATACTTTAAATTATCAAATTCCCTGGAAAACATAGCAGACATAGCAGAAAAGCAATGTAATGTATAACCTTACATTATTTAGTAACCAAATATCCTAGAACTAAATTTAGACAAAAACTGTGAAACATGGTCAATTGTCTGTTAAAAATATTTTGTCCCATAATCTGCAAATAAAGTTTATTTATGCTTCTTTTCACCTTGTAAAACAACTAAATATATAGATATAAACAAGCACAGAAAGAAGAAATGGCTGAAGGCAGCTACCACTCACTGCAGAACATGATTAGCTTGCACAGCGCTATGATTATACCAGTGTGCTTTAATCTTTAGGTTTGCCCACGACTCACTTAGAAATAACACCGCAGCAAACAAGCTCTCTTATTGTAACTGGAACAGTTCCTAACTTTAACAATGAATGAACCATTAAGAACTAACTACTCAACAGATGTACCTGGGTTGAGATAAGATGTCTTGATACATTGACTTCTTCCAATTAGAAAGAGTACATGTAAGGACGTTCTCGTATTTCCTTGGTAACTGCTTCTCAACATGAGTTTTGGACCTCCACAAAAATAAATTACTGTGCTACCTAAAAGATTACAAAACAAAATTTTCCTAGTTGTATTTCCTCAGAGAAACTAAAACTGTTGCTACAGCAGAAAATCCACTTTTATGCTTGGATGGCCAGCTATAATGATTATGCAAACTAAAATTACATACACTTCCTTTTTATTGCTCAAACTACAGCACATACACTACTTCACAGATAACTCAAATTCATTCATTTTCTATTTCTTTCTTCAAAGAAAACACAGCACTTTTAGTTCTAGAAATCAGGGTTATACAGGAACTGGGACCAAAATCACATGCTTATCACTGCCTGCTGGTTGTACCTGCTGGAGAAAAGCTGGGTTCCTGCTCTGTGGAGCAGGTAAGGAACTATGCAAACTTGACAAGCCTGGTCCATTTTGCTGCTGGCTTTGCTCCTGAGTAATCTGTTGAGCCACTTGAGGAACAGGAGGCATTCCACCTGCAGAGAAACTTTCAAAAAATTCAGTAATTAAAATAGTGGAATATCAAAAAGAACCAAAGAAAGTGGCACTACAGACTGCTACATAGTTGGTCAAATCAACTTTCTACCATGCCACAATACAATTGCATACCTAAAGCTATGAAGATACAAATCAATCAGCATGCTAGTCTAGAATGTACTTACCAGCTCTTTAACCTGGCAACTCAAAGATCTTTTTTAACATCCTACAGAGAGGCGATAGCTAGGCAACCAATCTCTGTCGGGGTATCAAATGACCAGAAAGGAAAAATTTCATGCAACAACATCAATTAAAGAAAACAACAAATTAGGCAGAGAGGGTACAAATTTTAGCCCAAGGCATGGAAAATGAGATGAGCAGCACTCACTAAGATTTTCTCCAGAGGGTTTTTAAATTGTATAATAATTGGTATTAGATATAATGTTACAATTACAGAAAATCTCATCAAAGCAATTATCTTTAACAACAAAGCTTAAAACTTACATTTGATCATAAATACTTTATCATACATCATTAATATATGTACTAGTGTTATTTTAAAGGTTGCAACATTTTTTTTAAGCTGTTATCAAAACTAATTACAAATCTCTGTGTGAAGTACTATTTTAGAACTAAAGTTAAACTAATAAAGTATCTCAATAAAACGCTGCATCGGTCTATCACTGCTAAAGTTCCATCCACATTTACCTTTGATTTCACTTTTACATTCTCTCGATTTTGCTATGAAATGGTTTTTATGGTCACAGAATTGCTTCCTGCCCAACTTACAGAGTTCATCTCAATGGTCATCGACCTTTTAACTCCGTTTAACCACTTGAATTCTTTGTCATTCCAGCAGATTTATCCAGTTACTTTATTTCTAGCGGTCAGACAAAGAATTCCTGGGTACATCTGTACTTTGGAGAGACACAGGGTGGTCAGAGGGGGCACACAGACCCGTGGGGACCAGACCAGCACCCCAGCCAGCGGGGAGCCCGGCAGAGGCCACCGCGATACCGCCCGCAGCGCTGCAGCCAGGCTGGGGAGAAGCTTCAGCGCCAAGATAAAGTTACCGGAACGTTACCAAACCGCCTCAGCGGCAGGACA
>NW_010126758.1:0-1855 GCF_000699245.1 Pterocles gutturalis
GGCAGCGGGTGAACCGCCTGGGGAGAGGGGAAGGGGGCCTCCTGCAGCAAAGATTTCCTCCGCCAAAGGGGTGGTCCGAAGAGGGTATCCCTCTGAAGTCCCCGGTACTCCATATATGGCCAATCTACGTGGGCTTCTATATTTATGTGTGAATTCTTCCTTCTCTCCTTCATTTTATTTCACAGAACATCCTGTCGGGGGTCTGGGTGTGCTAATCTGATTATTCCCCCTCTCCTCTTCCCCCTAAGTAAGAGCAGCCAAACACAAGGAAATCCATGGTTAAGGACATGTGTCATAACTGATCATTTGAGGGACAGGTTCAAAAAAGAGAGATAGAAATTAAAAACAAACAAAAGCCCAGGCATGTACATGCACGCACACAGCAGACTGAGCACATCCTGCTGCTGCCAATGAGGAAAATGGTGACTGTTCCAGGAAAGAGCCTGGCTTATTTATCACGGATTAATTAAAATATTAATTCAGGGCATACCTAATTTGGAGCAAATGGAGCTGTCTCCAGTGTGATTTCTAACAGGGAGGAAATCCTTTCATTTCATACAAAGGTCTGTATTTTTGTAAGATTTATCTCTTAATGAGGATTTTAATGAAGGATGGGGATTGCATCTGAAGTGCGACACTCTCTTTTGTAACCTCAGTCATCCTTTCTTTTCATTCCACAAGCCTTTGTGCATTCATTTACAGAACCATCCAGACCTGCGGACGAGTGGCAATGCCTCCCTCTTCCCTATCTGAGCCTCTCTTGTGAGCAATAACCGAGCACTGGCTATCTTTAACTGTGACACCATGTGTACAGGCTTTTCTACATAGTCTGCAGATGACACAGAGTCAAAATATCAGTCCCACATTAACAATAATTTTACCTTTATCATTTCTTTTCCCCCTCTTTTGCCACAGCAGGGAAAACCGGAAGAGAGGGAAGGCTATACAGCTGTATTTTAGAGCGCATTCATCTCATGTTATGGTTGTATGGGGGTGGGGGAGGGAAGAGGAGGGAAGGGAAGGTGCGGGGGAGAAGGAGAGAGAACTGCGGGTGATTCCTCCTCCCCCGCTCTGTAGTTCCCCACAGAAAAACGTGACTGTAGATCGTGCTTTGCAGTTCTCACCCTCTCCTACAAAAATATGTCCTTCAGTCTCATTTGGAAGGAAGCAGTCAAAAGTTTGCTAAATATATGACAAAGGAATTCTCAGGCAAGAGGGGCTCCCTGCTGCATTAGAGTGTCTAATGAGCTGTGCACATGAAAACCGCAGGGAAGGAAAGAACTTGTCAGGTTTAAGGGCTGTAAATACAGACTAACAGTATAAGATTAACACTGTGCAGACACACACCCCCTCCTCCTTCGCAGTTGAGGGATCTGGAACAGCAGCCTGATTAGGACACAGATTTCACGTCATAAATGGCAGTTTTGGAAAGCAAACCTTTTCTGCCTAGCTCATCCATGGGTTAATAGTACCCAGCACTTCCGTTAGGTATGCACTGCAGATGGCAAGAGGAATCCCAGAGTGAGCCCTGGTCTGAAATCCAGGCTGTCCGTGTGCACATATTGTGCTTTGCAAGTTCCTAGTGCACACAGAAAGTTAAAAAGAAATTTTCAGTCAGACAGCTTGTCTGATAGGTGGTTTTGAAATGAAGTACAATTTTCAAGAGAGCAATACTAGTACTTATTAATAATTCATAGTAAGGGTAGATAAAGGAAGCAAAAGAGAAATTATAAACTGTTGTTTTGACTAAGCCACCAGCACTGCAAAATACCAGCAGGGATTGATTCGGCTCCTTGAATGAAAAGACAGGGAGGAAAATGCAGTGAAAGCAAAGTAAAATGCAGCGTAACTTAGG
>NW_010126758.1:1886-18644 GCF_000699245.1 Pterocles gutturalis
ATAAGGGATGGTAAGGGGAAGAGAGAGGAGGGAGGGAGTGGGAGGAAGAGGAAAGGTAGGTTTCCAGGGAGAAAACTGGGCTCAACTTAAGATTCATTTTCAAACTCTGCTGCAGCAGAAATCACATATTTTAATAAAACAACATAGGGCAGAAACATTAAATAGATCACAAACATTGCCCGCTAAGCTTAGTAGGAACAACTACCTTTCCTACAGTTATTCTTAAAATGAACAAGGAAAGGGATATATTCTGTGTTGTTCAGGAATGCAGATGCCTCTATCCCAGGAGATGCAGAGGGGGGCAGCCTTTTGCACCGCAGTGCTAGGATTTCTGTCGCAATAAGTGCTACCAACCAATTTCAGCTGATTAGCATCTTTTGAGGATGCTTTAAAAAAAAAAAAAAAAAAAAAAAAAAGCACATGGGGAGTTTATTGACTCTATCAAATAGTACTTAAACACTCATTTCACACTGTTTACAGGAGAGCTGTGAGAAGTGAAGCCTAAAAATGAAGTAGGAGGAGAGAGAAACCGGAACTTTGTCTAATAATGATTCAGCTCCCTCCTAATTATTCAGGGAAATATTCAGGAAGCTGAACAAACAGTACCTGTGGGCACAGCCCCTGAATAATGAGACAGGGAACATGCTTTCCTGTCTCTGAGTGGCATGACGCGGGTTCCCACATTACCGGCCACGAGCTGGCAAAGGACAGAGAAGGCAGAGCCTGCAGCAGGTTAGCAGGGAGGAAACAACAGCCCTTGTTTTGTTCACGATTCGAGGTCTGATCATGGGGAGGTGAAGCTTTCTGGCTGCCCATAGAATTACCTTCAGTCTCCAACACACACGCCTGCAAACCTGGGCTCTGAGGCAGCTAAGTCAGTGAAAACATCAAAATGCTGAGCAGTGCCACCACGTCCTGGATGTTAATTCCTGGGCTCCCCTGGAATCAGTAACACAAAGGCTGCCTAGATTCCCTCCACCTTCCTCAGACATTTCCTTTTTTTTTTTTTTTTTTTTCAGCAGAGAGGGAAATACCTTGTTTATCCAAGTGGTGCTCATCTATGCCTCAAGTATGCGGCTGGGAAATAAATTGAAGTAGGGCAGACCGAGAAAAAAAGAGATGAAAAATGAACCTGCTTTGGCACTGAACATTTCACAGCCTCTCTGATTTCTGAATTTTCCCAGGCTTAGATGGGATGCCTCAGATTCCCAGGCATGTCCCAGTCTGTTAAGGACTGTGCAATCAGAACATTTTGAGGATCAAGCCCTTTATGCCAAATGCTTAATTTTTTTGTGTCATTCACTGCTGTTTATGTAACTCCTGAATTTTGACCATCAGCAGCACTTACATCTACATGCCCCAGGCTGCTTCTGATTAAATTTGAGGGAATAGCAAGGCCTAAGTTTCATTTTCCCCCTGCGTTTTCAGGATCTCTAGATATAGATCTAAGCTGTGGACTTTTTTAAGGGCCTACCTATGATCGGGTGCTCCAATTCAAGCCAAGCCAAGATTCCTCTGAGGCTTATGTTCAAAAATAGAGACATTTAAAATACAATTTTAACATAAACCCTCAGAGATTAGTCCCCACCGATCTCCTGATTACTCTCTTAGATATGTAGAGCCAGATCCCCAAAGGTGTTTTGGTACCTGATTCCCAACTAGCTGCTTAAAGAGCAACTAGGACTTAAATATTCAGTGAATATTCTGGTTTGACTGCATCATTTCCAGCAATGCCAGACTTTGACATCTATATCCAATGGGTAAAGGAGAAGTAGTCACAACATAATGAAATCTCTAGGGATTAAAATCTGGCATGGAAGCGTGACTGGTCTGATGTCTCCAGAAGCCTTCCCAATGGGAGTTTTAGGCCAAGCTCAACTACCATGGGAAGAAGGCTCTGCACTAGTCCCACTAGGCACAGAGAGAGTCACAAAGGCATTGGACACAGAGGAAGGAGTAATAGGACCATTTGGGCTGTATTTGATGGATGAAAGGGGACATAGACACAGGTATGTCTATGTGCCTGTGACAGAGGCAGCAGGTAAGGGTTAAACTCAATTCTTCTTTTAAAACAATCTCTGCTTTAATAAAATAAACCATTACCAGATTTGAATTCTCCTCCTGCGCATACAACCCTTACTTGCAAACCATTTCAAAAACTTCTCTAAAAGTTGAATTGAAGAAAGGACAGAAGTCCAATGAAACAGGACACAGGCTGAACTGAGAAGTGTGAACATCAAACAGTGGGTAAAACCCCTCCTGGCTGCTATGCTAACCTAAAGGCACCTTAAGGTATCAGGCATTTCTGTTCCATATCAAAATACCCAATGCTCCTTCAGCTGCATTTCTGGGCATTGCTGGCACTGGCCAGGTAAGGCCTGTTTGGGTAAAGCTGTTGCCAGATAGGAGTTACATTCAAACCTGGAAAAAGGAGGGAAATGCCAGGCCCTTGGAGCCCAGCTTGGACTGCCTCGGGCCATGGGCTGCTAGCCAGACTCTCAAAACTCAGTAAGCTCCACCGTGACCGAGCAGGTGGCTGGAGCAGGGACCCTAGAGCTCCTGCCAGCTGCAGTGGGTCAGTGCCTTGTGCACACACGGTGCTCCACGAAGGAGCGTCACAGGCATTTTCTGCCTGTAGAAACGGCAACAACAAAGATATGGGATAATAGTTTGAATAATGCATCTTCAAATTTGTCCTTTTAAGGATTCTTTAATGTCCCATCACTGTTATATTTTACAGTGTACTGAGTAAAATCGACCATTGTTTGGTGCTTCAGTCTCCACTTCAGTTTCTTTTCCCTAACTTTTCTGTGAGTAGGAAAACACAGTATGCACACGAATATATTAGCACACACTGTAATGTATTTGCAGTTCCCCATATAATTTTGGCCATGTACTCTGTTTGACCACTAAGCTTTAAGTGAGTGCAAATTAATGTGCTGGTTTAATCCACACTCTGAATGAGGTTATGCTTTTGGGGGATATTGCTTGTTTAGAGGAAATAGAGGATATTTAAAAGTGTGAGCAGGCTTTTGGAACTGAGAGGTGTCATTCTCTCTCTTTGCAGGCTTTGAAATCAATGGAGCTGTGATGAGTTCAACAAGCTGGCTTGTGATTTTAAGCAATCCACCTGGAGATGAGGGTAACCTTCCTTTATGGTTATAATTGCCACACACATAATACATGTATTTATTACATTATTTATTTCACCATTTTCGAGTGGTGTGAAGTGGTGCAGGAGTACTAACTTCATTTGAGTTGTGCCTGATTATACCGAGTGAGTTAAATATGACTTAAGGGAGCAAATAGAAACCTAACGAATCCTGAAGCAAAAGACAAAAACGTAAAGCAAACAAGAACATCCCATCTCCTCCCAGGTACTGGTTTCTGTCTAGAAGACAGAGCTCTTGGGCTCCCCTACAGAGTTATCAGTTCAGGGCCATCACAGCAAATGGTGAAAGTCACAACAAACGGTGAAAGCCACAGCAGATGAAGATCTCCTGAAGATGCCATCCTGGACCAGTATGAAGACTAGAGCTGCCATGTCAGATCATGCCATCAGGTCAAGTGATTTCCTCTGACACTAGCACACATGATGCCACTTGTGTCTTTTACAAGGAGAAAGATTCACCATTTCCCTGGGGTCTCAGGATGACTTGCACCCTTCTCCTTTGAGAGAGCCTCAGCTGGTACAAACCAGGTGAGCTCTTTTGATCTTAATTTTTAGCACCTGGCCCTGATTTGCTCCATCCAGACGAGGATGCCTTCTGCTGCTCCACCCCTCCCTTACACAGGTAAAAGGGCTGATGGGAAAAGCACTTTTTTCTTTTGTTTCCTTTTCTGTTTCTTTTTTTCTTTCTTCTTCTTTGCTATGGAGTTTCCCCTGTATAGACTTTGTCCTGGAGGAATGAGTTTGTAGCACAAAGAAGTGCTGTGAGCACTAAGTTTTTTCCTCTCCCCTGCTGTTTCCTTTCCTTAGAATGTGTGGGAAGGTGTTGACTGTTAGTAGGTCTAGTTCTTGCTCTTCCTTGAAACTGGGTCATCACAATTTACCCTCCTACCTTCTGTAAGGTTTGGGTTTTTTCCCCCCCTTCTCTCTCCTCTTTGATCTTAGCCTTCTACAACTCTCTCTCTCCTCCCCTTTTTCCCCTTCCCTCTGTTTCTTTCTTAGACTAAACAGGAGGAAAGTGGGTCACTTCATAATTGCTCTTCTGTGTTTCAGCAAAACCCAGAGGCATGAAACAGAACAAACAGGTAAGTGTCACTGATTCCATGGTGCTTTAAAGATGTTTTCATCTTGGCTGTCTCTTGGGCTTGCTTCACCTTTTCCTTTCCCTTTGCTTCCAAACTCCTGATGCAACAGCTAGTGTTGCTGTCTGTGTAGTTAAAATTCAAGTTGAGGCTAAGTGACTTAGAAAGCTGAAAGTGTGGCTGTTAGATGGTTTTTCTCTTCTATTTTTTCATGATTTTTGGTTCAATGAAATGACAAAATATTACAAACGAGATGAGTTGTACTTAGGCATTCAAAAGAGGGAGTGATTCAGTGTTGATGCAATAGCTTGCAATAATCTCAAGCACTCGTAGAAATAATCCAGAAAAAGAAGAAATTACTTCCCCACTTATTAGCAATCTTTATCTGGGAGCTGTTGTTCATCACACAACCACGACTTTAGATCATCCTTGGTTAGACTAAATGGCAAGAGAAGTGTGCAATCTAGCCAAGTACATAGGGTTAGGAAATTCAAAAGCTGAGGATGATGGCTTTGGCAGATGAGCTTTTTCTTTTTTTTTGAGACATAGGGCTTACAGACCCTAGGTCTGTACTGCTCCAGATGAATTATCTCTTTCGTATATGTCAGGCAGGCTAGTTTACTGTTCCTTATAGAGCCCACAATTGTTTACTGCCCATCAAAACAAGCTTATTGTACCCATTCAGTCATGACTTCTGGGTAACTCTTCTTTCTTAAATTTTCCCTGTCCTGTATGGGAAATAGTTCTTTCTCCTTGGCAAATTCTCTTGTTACTTACTGTGCAGAATGGCGGAAGAGACAAAGCTCTAGGAGAAGGGAAGGGACCTGAGTTTTACTCCTAGCCTTGCTGTTGAACAGCTCTGCCATTCCAGAAAATGTCACTGCTCTAGGCTGGGGTACAAAACACTGTCCTTGATGATGTTTTACAGAATATGTTGCATTGAAGCATCTATGTGTTTTGCTCCCCTGTTTAAATTGGGGCTGAATCTGTCTCAGCTTCTGTTGCTTTTGCCCCCCCTATTAAGGTTGTAAATATTTTTATCCTCACCTGTTGTTTACTGTGTATCTGCCCAATGCTCAGCACAGTGGGACTTGGTGCTGCCTCTGTAATTTATCCCTCCAAGGAGGGCTCAGAAAGCAACAGGGCAACTGCCTAGAGAGGAGGTTTCTGTTTTTTAGGGTTGAAGGGAAGTCAGAAGGCTGCTGATCCTTTTGGAGCTTTGTTTCTGTCACTAAGGGCTCTTGGGAAAGCCGGATGTGTCTGTTTAATCTCTCCCTAAAAGGAGACTACATCAGACAGGGAACCTACTCGAGGGGAAATGGCAAGTGCTCTTCTGGGCCATGGTGGCAACTTTCTGTCAAGTGGATGTGCATCTGGAATAATTCAGGTGATTCAAAGGCTTACTTTATACAGCGGAAGAATGGAGTTTTAAGATAGACCAGCCAGATATCTAGCCTAAGGTGTTAACCCTTGTGTTCAGCTTCCATATGCATAGCAGTGGGTTTAAAATTTCTCCTGGCAGTACTCCTCAGCCTGGTGTGAGGCAAAAGACTCTTACGTATCACCAGTCTAACAGGAAGACTATCTCTGTGGATTTATGGGTCAATGGCTTAATATATCTCTTAAATGGGAGTGGAAACTTCCTGAGAGTTATTTCAATTTCCCCTCCTCCCTCCTAGTGTTCTGCAAATAATTGATTTTTTTTTTTTTTAAATAGGGAAACTTGCTGAAAATTGCAAGTGAGGGAAGCTAATCTGTCAAGAACTCCCCAGCTTCTGAATGTGGAATATTTTTTCTCTCCTCTCCTGAAAAACTAAAACATTCAAAACATTTTGAGGAACCAGAGCTCAACTGAGGAAAACTCTACTTCTCTCAACCTAATTCTTGCCCCCGATGTTTTTAAGGTGTTTTAAGGAGTGTTCTTTGACCTGCCTGTGTCTAAAATATGCATAGTATGGACTCCTCTTGAGTAATTAATTAGTCTTGCTCTCACAGGAGCTATATGAGTAATATGAAGCTGAATCTGAGGATGTCAGCTTACTGCCTCATCTACATTTTTCACGCAAGTACCAAAAACTTGAGTGTGGCAGCACTTGACAACCTGCATTACTGCGAAGGCTAGTCCTGGCTTGGCAGGGGGTGTTAAAGGTCAGGCTTGGGTGTGTTAGCATGCTGAGAAAGCTTTCACGTTGCCTGATCAGGGTGTGTAAGGAAACAAGAGTAAAGGACTGGAGAAAGGAGAAGCCTGATCCAAAATCTAACGAGTTTCCTGTGGACTTCAGTGCAGGTCTGTGGACAGCTTTGGACTGCGGGTTGCTGTTAGATCACTTAAAAATAGTTCCTTAGAGATTGTTTCCTGAGCAGAAAAAAAATCCTCATTACTTGAAGACTGGCTGAGCAACCACCCACAAGTCAGACTGCAGCTCTCACACTTGCCAAAAAAAGAGACCCTTTACTAAGAGGTGTCTCTTAGAGCCTGCAGAGAACACAAATGAACACTCTCAAGTGAACATGATGCCTACTGTGTGACCCCTCCTCAACCCATTACAGTCATTATCAGGCCTTCCCAGCTTCCACCAGTGCCTACAGCAGTGCTGCCTCTCTTGCTGTTGGCCTTGGAGCAGGCCTGTGGCATTTCTGTCTGATTTGTGTCCAAAATGCTTGTGAAAGATATCCAGAGACTTGGGCTTCTTCATTCATCTCCCAGCACCTTTCCAAAGCAAGGGGATGAATTTAAAAGATGGCTAGAGAAATAATAATGTATTTCAATTATGTATTTTCCTTGTTACTTTAGTGTTGCTTCTACAGCTGAAGCAATGGTTCCTAAACTATGGCTTATGAGTAATATGTTCATAGAATCATTAAGGAGATAACAGGGACATCAAAATAGGTTCTTGCTTCTCGCACTTTCCTTGCTGTTATGGGCTCAAGGGATGCTGTAAGCTTGGGACTGCTCTGTTAGGAGCCAAACTGTTACTTTGACTCTGCAGCTGGGTGGAGACGGGGACTCCTCATGTGCCTCCTCCTACAGGCAATGCGGGTCTCAGTGAAAGAAAAGGTGCAAGGTAAATGGAGCTGATAATCACATCTGTGGTAGCTTGCTTAGCAAATGGACCATGTCTTTTTGCTGCTGGTCACCTGGGAAGCGAGAGGGGTGGCATGGGCCTTGGTGTGCCTTCAAGGCATGGTCAGCTCCAGAGCAGCTTCTTCCCTGCACCTGACCTGATCGTGATCTAGATTTATGGTTTGTTGTCTTTTCCTACATTTGGAGGATGGAGGTTAAGCCTTTGCAGTATGTCTGTTGACCAGTTATTTTTCCTCCTCTTAAAGGAAGGCAAAAAAATGAAGGGTTTAATATATAGACTACCTCTCTGCTGCTGTCTGTGACTTGTCTGCTCAGCATGACAGGCTGAGGGTGAGAGGTGGTGTGCAGGCAGGCATTTAAGAAAAGGCAGGAAGAGATGAGGAATAGAGGATGGAAGAGAGCCCTGAACAACAGAGTTGAAACTGTGAGGTCTGATTGTAAAGGACAGCTAATGAGACAAATTGTTTTGGTCTTTGCAATGGCACAGCGGTTGGAGTGGGGGTCATCTGCACTGGGGCTTAACTCTGGAGTGCTAATGCTACCTCCACTTCTCAGCACTGTCTACAAGCCACCATGGGACTGTCACTCAGTACCTGACATGCTTCAGTTTTGTCTTTTGTCTTGTCCTTACCCCAGACTTTGTGAGCACTTGTCCATCAGGGAATCCCAAGTAGACATCTGAGTCATTTTGTGGGTAAGATTTATTCCTGTGGGTTTTTCCGTGATGCAGCACCTACTCAAACAAGATTAAGATGTGATGACATTTATATCTGACTTTTGTTTGTAATGGTTCAAGGAGGAGAACAGGAGAAGCTTCTGCCTGTCCTCAAAGCAAGTGAAGCATTCAGCTGAGCAGTGCCCAAAATCATGTCTCTGCTTTCCTGCAAGGAGAGTCTGGAGATGCGAATATCCCCACAGCTTGTCTTTCTCCCCTCTTATGCCAGGATGCTCCTGCTGTCTTTACAGTCATGCCTCAATGTGGTGCAGAGCCCTGGGGCCATCAGGACTGGCTGTTGTGCTGCAGAAGAGAGCTGAGCTGCTCTTGTTCCTGGTGGGTAGGAGCCTTTGAAGGCCATGAGCCTTTGCTGAATGTGAAAGCTCTGCAGGGAAGGCCCAGACAGAGTAGTTAAACTCTTTTATTTGGTTTCTGACTGTCCCCTTGTTCCTGTGAGTCACCTGGCATGTGGCCCTGGTGCCTTGCTATGTGCATTGCTTTCTGTCTGGGCACTGGAGTCTCTCTGCAGAATGTACCCTTCAGCTGATCCAAGATCCTCTGTACAAAAACCCAGCAAGTTTGCAGAATCGATCATGCTAAGGCAGAAATAGCTTTGTGCTGGAGCCAAGGTCCTTTCAAGGCAGGAATCATTCATTTGGGTGATTTCAGCAGCACTGGGCTTGTTAGTAATCTCTGCTATTTTAATTCATTGGGAGTCCAGCCCCTAACATGCAGTACTCAAAAATGATCCCTTTGGAGCACACTCTATTTGCTATCTAGCTTTCTGCTATTTAAAAGCTCTGCTTCCAGCACTTACACCTCCAGCCACAGGGGGTAGAAAATGGACTAAAGATTGCAACAGTACAGAGCTTGCCAGGGTACGAGCTGCCCTACTTCATCCAGGGAGCTGGATCATATGCTAGGCTTTCTGCCTGATTGGCTTTGTGGGCTCTTCCCAGGAATTTTTCTTGGCTTCTCCATTTCTTTTCCTACTCCCCACATAACTGTGCTTCTGATAGGAGCCAGGATGCAACACTGCATGGATAGGGCAGCATTGCTGTGCCCTCTTGTCTTGGTACAGGGGCTATCCAAAAAGTCCAATTGTTACTACTCTATTGTGTAAGTCATCATTCCTTGCATAACCTTATATTAAAAGCTGGAGGAACTACTGGGCGTGAGCAACAATATTGGAATTTGACTCTTTGAATTGACCTGCTTGGTGATATTGCTTGGTTTTTTTATGGGGGAGGGTCAAGGCTCTGTAAATTGTGCTGGTTTTACCTTCACTTATAACAAACAAAAAACCAACGTAGCATGGGCTGAAGGGAGAAGCAGCCTGTGTGTATTAATACCTGTCATGATGTTTCCTTGTAGAAAAGGAGATGCCTCTAGTTCACCTGTATGAAGAATTAGCACTGGCGCTGTTTTCTTCCTGCATAGAGACTGGGACTGCTGCCATCCTATGCACCAGTCCTACAGCTTATTTGGCAATAAGCTAGAGGAGCCTTGCCTGGTACTGGGTATGAATCCACAGTAGGGAGGAATTCTCCCACACGCTGACAGAAAACGATTTATTGCTACATATCCACACAAGGTGCTGAATTCACCTAAGTATCTTCTAATGTTCTATTTTAATTGCTCATATCAACCAGCTAGTAATAAAACAATGTTAAATTTGCCGTGGGTGTTTGGGGGGGTAGAGATTGAAAGAGATTTTAGTGATATTGTTGCAAAAAGTCTTTCCTATCTTCTCTGGGCAAATGAATTCTATCCTTTTGGTTGTATTAAAGATCTTTAAAAAACAGAGTGTGCAGAGAGGGTTGCTAGCAGATTGAGCATCGCTGTGTGGACTGCTGCATCCCTAGCCAGCAAAACACTGTGCTGGCTGCAGCCCTCAGCTCCACCTGCCTGCACTAAATATCAGAATGCAGGGAAGAATGAAAGGCTTCCAGCAGAGTTTTCTGTTGCAAACTATCCCATAGAGCTAAAATGTAGTTGTGCAGCAGTAAGTGCTTCTGAGACATTGTCTGAAGAGTAACAGACAAACTGTGTGAATCAGTTGTCACTCTGTTTCAGTGCAGGAGCATCCAGCAGGCCATAATCTGAATCTCTTACAGTTCAGCTATTGAGTCTTTTATAAGATGATTTTTTAAAAACACTCTATAGAAATCCTGTATTTTTCTTTCCTGTTACATAGCACTTTCCAAGACAGGTAGCACTGAGGCTTTTGGGAGGGGGTGGGTGTATCATAATTTGAATATAGTACTGTCATTATAAATTAACATGACAGTAGTTCCTAAAGCAAGACTAAGGACAGCTTCTCTTGTGCCAGGTGTAAATATAGTGACTGAGATACTACATGTCCCAATGAGTTTTCAGTCTAAAATAGGTGAGACAGACTGTAGAAAATAGCCATTTCTGGTGTATGCTTTTCTGCTTTCAGTAGACTTTCCCTGTATGCTGAGAACTCCAAGGCTGTACAAGGTAATCATTATTTTTAACGTGAGAACTGGGAAGTATTTAAACTGATATGCCTCAGGTCATAATTCAGCCTCTCTCTGGGGAAGAAATGCTTCCTGGTCTTGGTTTTATTTTTCTAGAGATAGTCTTGTAACTGCCTAACTGGGGAGATGATGGGAAGATAAACCAGTTCACCGTGTTTCTTTATTACAGTTCCTGCTTGGCATATTAGGATAGACTGCCACCAGCGTGGTACAGCATAGTTTTCCTGTGTACATATGCTGTTTTATACAGACTGTATAGAGTGTTCTGTGATAGGAATGCTTGGTAGAACAGTGTAGTCATTGCATTGCTTAAATGGCCATGCAAACGAGAACCAGAAATTGCCCACTGGGTAAAGATGCTCAACCAGTATCCTCTAGGGCCCTCACATCTCACTGCAAGCTGGATGTTCTATGTGAAAGGCAACTGCATGTAAGAATAAGACTTCAAATAGCAAAACCCCCTCATGTTAGACGTTTTGTGGTGGACACTAGTTCAGACCACATGATAAACACCTGAGGATTCCTTTGGAAAGTAGTCAAACATTGGGGAAACTCCCAATGGCCATTGAACCTAAAATGTCATATTTAAGGAAGAATGAGCCAATAGCTTCAGGATCTCAACCTTTGGAGTGCCAGTACTTTGCTGTGGCAACTCTGAGACAGTGTGTAGACTTGAGGGCCTGGTCCAGGAGTCATTATCAAGTTTGCTACTAACTTTGGCACTACAAAAGGCTGCTTACATGCATCACTGGGTTTTGGTTATCTGCGGATGTGTATGTGCAAGTGAAGTACTGATAGCTTACTTTAGATGAGGGAAAGGAAGGAAAGACAAAATCCAAACTAGGCGAACTTTTTATGTAGGAAGAACCCATACTGCTAAAGGCATGAGCTTCATTCTCAGTTCTCAAACTATTTGCAGGAACCTAATTTGGAAGAACAAAGCCTGTGATTCATTAATATAACATTTTTTTCTAATCTTTAAATATTTTTCATTATATTAGGTCTGGCATTTTTCACATGAACCTACTTAGGTATCAGTAGTCAAACAATGTCAATGAAACCCTGAATTCTCAATGCTTATTGTGGCCAACAAAGCACAAACTTTCTTCCTGATGGCTTCCTTCCTGTGCTGTGCATAAGCTCAAGATTGGGTTCAAAACCACTTTAATTCTGTCTGGAAGCTGTGAGGAAATGTGAGGAAGGAGATGGTGATATTCCCCTTCTGCTGCAATGAGCTTTGCAGGTAAATCTGTCTACCTGTGAATTACCTTTTGTCATCTGGGAAATGGGGATTAGATTTCCCTTGAGATTTGAAGTCTTAGCTTTCATCATGCTGTGCATCTTGGCTGGAAAATGAAATAGCTGATCTCTGTACAAGTGAAATTCAGAGCTCTGTTTTGGGGAATCCACCTATGTACTGCAAAGTTCCCTTTTTTTTTTCCCCCCTCCCAGGACTATTGGTTATCATTCAGTAGCCACAGCAATAATTTTGCCTTTAATTTTTAAAAGGATTGAGCTAGTTTCTCTGCTTGTTCAGTTTCCATTTTGTGCAGTGAAAGGTGAGGGATCTTGAGGATATCCCAAGATAGGCAAGGTGGAGAACAGAAGTGTTGCACAAGGTGAAGCGTTAAGTGAAATTTTGGATGGGGAGAGAGTCAAATTTGTCACAGAGTATCCTTGAGTTTATCTGAGTATGAAGCTGGATACTCACCTCTGGTTATTTTTGTACTGGAAAATACTGAGGTGGGTGGAAGAGAACAGGTGAAGTGGGAACACACTCTATTTTGTGTGCTTAGCCTTTATCACAAGTCAAGAAAAAAATGTATCGTGATATTATGGAATTATCTTGATATCTAAGGGAAAAAACATCAAGGATGTGTGTATGGAGGGAAGGACTTTGGTGGATGGGGGAGTACTCAGATGTTACCCCTTAAAGGTGGAGGTAGAGATCAGCGAGGACAAGTGGCTGTTAGCTTTTCTTGGTGATACAGTGCTACATTAAAAGGTAGGTAAAAATCACTACTTTGGCCTTTAGAGGAAGGCAGTAACCCAGAGGGTTTTTTTCCATCTGGACTCCACAGAGAATGGTGGAGAATGGCTTGAGAGCAGCCCTGAGGAAAAAGACTTGGGGGTGTTAGTTGATGAGAAGCTCAATATGAGCCAGCAATGTGTGCTTTCAACTCAGAAAGCCAGTTATGTCCTGGGCTGCATCAAAAGAAGCTTTAGCAGCAGGCTGAAGGAGGTGATTCTCCCCCTCTACTCTGCTCTTGTGAGACCCCACCTGGAGTACTGCGTTCAGATGTGGGGTCTCCAACATAAAAACACCTGTACCTGGTGGAGCGAGTCCAGAGGAGAGCCATGAAGATGGTCAGAGGGCTGGAGCACCTTCCCCATGAGGACAGGCTGAGAGAGTTGGGGTTGTTCAACCTGGAGAAAAGAAGGCTCCAAGGAGACCTAATAGCAGCCTTCCAGTACCTGGAGGGGGCCTACAGGAGAGATGGGGAGGCACTCTTGATCAGGGAGGGTAGTGAAAAGAAAAGGGGTAATGGTTATAAGCTGAAAGAGGGTAAATTTAGACTAGACATTAGGAAGACATTTTTCACTGTGAGGGTGGTGAGGCACTGGAACAGGTTGCCCAGGGAAGTTGTTGATGCCCCATCCCTGGAGGTGTTCAAGGCCAGGCTGGATGAGGCTTTGAGCAACCTGGTCTAGTGGAGGGTGTCCCTGCCCATGGCCGGGGGGTTGGAACGTGATGATCTTTAAGGTCCTCTCCAACCCTAGCCATTCTATGATTCTATGACTAACTTCTTATTTCAAGTGCAACCTGGGATTAACTTGAGCCTTCATCTTCAAGCAGTTAACTTTAGAGACTGAGAGAAGCCAGCAAGAGACCTGGATGTTGTCAGAGCTGCCCTAACAAGCCACATGATGATGGGGACTGTCCAGCTTGGGCAGAGGTTTCAATGTACCCCTTGCAAAGGAGAAGTTGTAGGACAAAGGTCTTGGCTCATCTTGGTGGGAGGTTGGAGGGAATCATGAGGATGTATTTGTGGTGAGTTGGTACAGCTCCTCCTCTACTGTGAGACACAGTATGGTTAAAGAGCAAAATATGGCATGGCCTGGTACTTGTGGTTACTGCTGTTGTCTTGCCATGCAGAAGGCTTTGATGCTTGGTGTTTAATAGTGACTATAGCCCACTATAGTGCTTCAGTCAAAAGTGTGAGAGATAACAGTGATGGTGGCAAGATCAGAGATTGTTTGGTGGCTGTTTTCTTGTTTTAAGGTGGTGTAGTTTGTTCTTCCATAAGTCAAAACTTAGGAATATCAGGCTGAAATTATCATGAAGCTCATTGCAGGGAACATGCTGACTTCTTCATAAGACACAAGGGTGGTCTAATGAGAAATGATACCAACACTAGATAATAGGGTAGAAATCTGAGGTGGAAATGAACTAAACAAAATCTTAACTTACCCAATTATCCTCTCTTCACTTCCAAGGCATGATTTATCTGATGGAACAAGTCCCAGTGCATTATGTTTGCTGTTCTTGGAGCACATGATCCAAGACTGGTTTGTTGACTTGTGTTGAGGGAAGAGATTGATTTTAGTGTAACCTATGCTGTAGCACCATGGCCCAAACAGCATCAGAACTCTTGTCAGAAGAAATAGCACTGTGTGTACAATGTGGCCCTACTGTCCTTGTCGTTTTGATCAGAAGAAAGTACTTCTCAGAAGCCTGTTGAAAATAAATAATAAAAAGGTGTTACTGAGATCAAGAAAAATAAAATAATCTGTCCTGACATTTTCATCTGGGGATACTTGAAATTTAAGAATCTGAAATCCGCTGGGGGAAATGAGTCTGAAATGACAGGGGTGTGCAGGAGTTGTTCTGAGAACTGGAGGAAGACATAGAGCTAAAAATAAAACAAGAAACAAAGCAAGGGAAGATGCTTCAGTAACTTAGCCCACTCTCTGTATTGCTTTTGTATAGGTGTGGGGGAGATAGAAGGTGGTAGCTGGCTGCTTTAGAAAGCATATTTTTATTAAGTCTTGCAAGTATTTGGAGGAAAAGACAACAATTTCAAAAAGCTAAACCAGTCAATATTGTGTGAAAAACCTTTAAGATATTTTCTTCTGATGGTGGAGCACATATTTTTCCTCTCTTCTCTTGCACTTCCCAAGTGACTTCCTACAGCATTTTCGGAGTCCTGTTTGGTTCTGTGTACACAATATGTTGCTGAGTCTCCCCTTTCCCTGGGTGTAGCCAATTAAAGATCTAACCCTGAATGAATTCTTAATTGGAGGTTTCAATCTAGTATGAAGGGAGACTGCTGTTATTTATTTTGCCAGGAAGGGAAAAGCACCAGTACTAGCACCAGCTTGTAATATCAGTTCTTTGCAGTAGTGACAGCAAGTTTTCCCAGGAAGAGTGGGCAACAGCAAGGCTTTTAATGAGGGGCAGGTGGCTACTGGCTGTGTGCAAACCCAGCTGCATGGGTTGGGCTGGCTAGAGTAGACTACATGGGATGCTGCATATGTATTTGTCTTCTGTCCCTTTTTTAAGGGCTCTGCAGCTCTTAGCTGTAATCCCACACCAGCTGTAGGAGGGTGATGCAAAGGGAAAAAAGTGCTTCATGCTCTCCTTGTACCCACCACAGGTTTGTGTAAAGATCTGCTGGAAATAGTTTAAATGAGCTTTCAGGAAAACCCACTGGCAGTTACTAATTAGTGTTGGGGCAGGATTACTGTTCAACTTACTGTCTGGGGAAAATCCTTCATGACAGCACCTATATCTGTGACCCCAATTTTCATCAATTTTCTATTTCCTTATGTTCATCTCTGAAGCACACTCAGTCTAACTGAGATTAGGGGACTGGAGCATCTCTCTTACAAGGAAAGGCTGAGAGAGCTGGGCCTGTTTAACCTGGAGAAGGGAAGACTGAGAGGGGATCTTGTCAATGTATACCAATGTCTAAAGGGAGGGTGTGAAGAGGATGGGGCCAGACTATTTTCAGTGGTGCCCAGCAACAGGACAAGAGGCAATGGGCACAAACTGAAATACAGGAAGTTCCATCTGAATATGAGGAAAAACTACTGTGAGGGTGACAGCACTGGAAAGGGTTTCCTAGAGAGCTTGTGGCATCTCCTCCTCTGGAGATATTCAACACTTGCATGGATGCAATCTTGTGCAATGTGCTCTAGATGACCCTGCTTGAGCAGGGGGGTTGGACTGGATGATCTTCAGAGGTCCCTTCCAACCTCAACCATTCTGTGATTCTGTGAAATTCTCAGTCTGCACTTCTCCTATTCTCCTACAGAAAGCAGAGTACCAAGGGCTAGTCTGGTATCAAATTCTTTAAGGCAGGCTATGGGGTGCCTTACCAAAAGCAACCTCATCCTGTTCCAAGTAAAGTGATGTTTTGAGGGTGAAGCTCAGAAGTGCCCCTTGTGCTGCTCACCTGGGCACAGGTAAATCATGAGTGTCAGGTGTAGACACCAGGCTACAAGTGCATTTATCTAACAGTCTTTCCCTTTTGCCTTTTTAATAGTTTTATTTGCACTGTAAAGGGAGTGGGAGCCCATATAGTATTTTTTCCTTCTTTTGCATCCTTACTTATTTCTTCCCATGTGTTGGAGCAGCTGTCCTGTAGGGTGGTGAAAAAGTATGCAGGTAAATATTGATCATCTCTTTCAATGTAGTAAGTCAGCAAAGAGACATTTCTCTTTTTACGTAAATTGCATTCCTTCTCTCTAATTAATTAGTTAATGAGGAGTACCTTTAGGAGATAAATCTTTAAATTTGCAAATGAAACAGGCCTTTAAAATAGATATAGAATTTCTGATAAGTGATCCTCAGAGTCCTATAACCATTTTGCTGTTGTTTTTAGTGCCTGAACAACAGGGGATGTCATCTGGGGGAAGGAAAAGGAGCTGGAAGGCAGCTGATGGAGAGGAGCGATGTACCCTGCTAACAAAATAACTCGTCTCAATCGATACATCCAGAGTCCCTGTGCTTCCTTCTGAGCAACCACGTTAAGAAGGAAGAAAAATATTTAGAGTTGTACAAACCAGAGCCCCATGGAAAAACAAGAAACATATCAGCAGAGCTGGTGCTGCCATGAATGGAAAACCACACAAAATCTTGCTGCCATGTGGTAGCACTGATTTGCTGCAGCTCTGGCTTGGCACGCAAGCCAGTGCTT
>NW_010126758.1:18746-43398 GCF_000699245.1 Pterocles gutturalis
AGGACTTCTAGTTGTCCCTAGGGCTTTTCTTTTTCTCTCTGAAATTTAGCACTTTCTCAGGAAGGAGCTAATCCTGGCAGACACCAAGGGCCACTGAGACACTGACATGTGTGAGTGTTTTGAGGCTAGCAGCGCAGCATGGTTCACCATAGCCTCAGCCCTCTCTCCCTCCCCTTCCACCTTGTCAAAGTCAAGGCTGCTTTTCCTGTGGCACTGCCCTGCTGGCAGCTGTGAATCTCTGCTGCTTGACGTAACTTAAGTCTATCATCTGAGGATGTAGTCGTTTAATAAATCTGAGCTTCCGCAAAACAGCTGTGGTAGTCTCTCAGGCCACCAATGCTGCTTATTCCTCCCCCAGGGTCCAAGGGAGCAGCTGCAGTGACTACATAAAGGACTCTGAGGACAGCTGTATAAAAGCAGCTCTTCCTGTGGTCCACAGGCTTCAGTTTGGTTGGAAACAGCCTGGTCCTGCATCAAATGCCAGTGCAGGGGATATGAATGTTGCAAAGGCCTTGAGAAACAAAACTGTCTTGTGAAGGAAGTAGACATGAAGAAAGGACCAGGGATCTCTAAATCAAATAAAACAGGGGTAAAATTTTAACCTAGGTCTCTGGCTATTCTCCATGGCAGTGGTTCTTCCTCAGCAGGATTTTTCCATCAGTCAGTTCTCTACTGCCATCCTCTTCCTGGTGGTTGTGATGGAAGTTGTACTCTGATCTCTGGGGATGATTTCCCCTGGGGTATTGTCTTCCCTAAGGATGGCCTTTGCTTACTGCTTGTTTACTTCCCTGAATGCCTGTTTTCAAGGGGAAAAGCTGGGTTACGCTTCACTCTTGCCAAAGCCTTGGTGAGGGCTGTCAGAGTCCTTCCCAAGCTGTCTGCTGATGTGGACTGCAGGCAGTGACTGCTGCTTACATGGGGTGTTTTGGGGGGTTTCAGGAGCAGAAACACTGTTCTGTAAACTTCAGCAGAACACGGGCTGTATGTTGAAGTAATTGGCATCCTTGATCTTCTCCACTGAGACCCAGCGGTTAGCTTATTTGCACCCAGTTGTGGAAAAATACAAGGCTATGAAGAAAACAAATACAAAAGATTCTTATTTAATTAACTCTGGAAATGAATACATCATTTTAAGTGGTTCTTCAGTCTGCCACAGAGTGCTGTCCTGAGATATGAGAGAGAGCATGAATCTTGGGTAATAGGAAAGAGGACACTCATCATTTGGTTTCTGAATGAACAGATCATAGGATGAATGGAAGAGCTAATTGTTTCTCAAAGCAAACTTTTTAGACCTTTGTGTATCTAAGAAGAAAACTTGGCAGTGTGCTGAACCTTAATTTTTAAACACAGAGGGTGAATTACAGTTACTTTGAATTGGTGTGATGCCATTGACTTCAACAGAATTTACATCAGTTTCAGATCACTTCCATGGCAATTTGTTGGAACTGCAATGAGAAATGAAAGACTAAGCAAGGTTTTGCAGCAAGATTACAATTTTCTGGAAGATCCTATGGTGACAGAAAAGTAGAATATATGACCGACTTAAAGTGATTTGTTACATGTCTTGTGTTAAATGCATTAAGTACCTTTGCCATGATGTCTGAGTTTAGGCTTTATTTAAAAACGAAGAGAGTTAGTTGTGACCTTCACCTGTTGGGAGACTGGCTCACACTTCAAGTAAGTCATACAGTATTTCTTTCTAGCCTGGAAAGATTCTTACAGGTTGTTCTTCAATTATTGCTTATATCTCAAAAGGTTTTTGGGGTAGCTATTCATTTTGGGTTTGGTCTGCCTTGGAGTCCTCGGTGGATAGACTCATGATAGTGAAAGCACTTTATGGACACTCAAGAAGTGTTTCCTTTTTGGAGTGTCTTTAAAATAACTTCCTTCAAATTATAGAATCTGAAGGATTCTATAAAAATGTGAATGTATATGTAAGTATGGTATGAGTGTGAAAATGTATGGATTAAAAAAAGACCAATTTAAATATTAACAGTCCAGGAGAATTAAACTCTTAGAGTTCCTTTAGCAAAGGTGCAATATTTTCAAGTTTTTGACAAGGAGAAAATATGCAAGTAGCCATCAGCTCAGCTTTATCAAGGGGAAAATTTATTGTCAAGGCATCTTTCTAATCTGTGACTTGCAGACTTGTCAGGGGACTGAAGTGAAGGGGATGAGTGGTGGAGGTCTAGGAGCCTCAATGAGGATCAGACAGTGCTGCCTATGTTAGTCTGCATAGCCCTTTCTGCTGTGCCCTCATGGAGCTATGCCTGATCGCCATGATATGATAGCTGTGTCTCTGAAGCTTTGACAGGCAGTTTCGTATAGGAAAAAATTCATTATCGAGGTTGTTTTCCACTTCTACTCAAAAAAAGCTGGCATTGGTTAGATGGTGTGGAAGTAGGCACTTCTTGTAGGGCTCCCTGGGAGCCAGATGTTAGTGGCGAGTTTATCTAAAGTAAACCCGTTACTGAAGCACATGTGATGTGAAGGAAGTTTAACTGGCTTTCATACTTGAGAGCCTATTACAAACCAGTAAACTCTTTGGTATAACATGTGGTTGTTACTGTTGTGTGTGAGACATAGATGTGGTCAAATAACCTTCCTTTCACATCCAGGTTTGCTTCTTGTTTCGAGGTCAAGTCTGTCTGTTTTTCTTAAAATTACTGTGAATTCCCTTATATTGCTTTTCCCCCATCCTAAAAATCAAGGGCTAAATTCTTGTATTGTTACGTGTAAATACAGGAATTTAATTTAAAAAAAAAATCAGACATCTATTTCAAATTGGGAGCTAGATCCTTAAATATCTTTCAAAATCTGGAGCTGTGCACCAGATGGAGAATCAGCATTTAAGAGTAATTTCACCAAGATGCTCTGCTTCCTTTGTGAAATTATTTCCTTTAGCAAATAGTTGCACGGCATGATGAAAGCAAGCAGAGCCAGCATCTTGCACAAAGAAATCATGCTTACTCTCCCTCTCCTCATGTGTCTTTCCTAGTCTTTTTTTTTTTTTTTTTTTTTGCTGTAGAATAATAGAATCATAGAATCATTAAGGTTGGAAAAGACCTCAAGGATCATCAAGTGCTGTAGATGCATCCAGCCCCCATCATGGCACTATGCACAGAGCGTACCAAACTAGCTATCAGTTGGTCTCTTGTTGGCACCATGCAGCACGTTGGAGTGAACACTTTGGACTGTCCAATGAAGAGCTGAACCCTTATGTCCTTAAGCAATTTTAATGTAGATATGTCATAAATACACTGAACAAAAATTACTGACCTGCAGTCCAGGATGATGTTGGGGCCCTTAAAAGCAGAGTGTTAATATATGTCAGGCTCATGTAATTGGATGTTGAGCCATGTTATCTATATATGCACCTGGGTTATGTGCAAATATAGGGGCTGCAGTTGGGGTCAATACCCCAGGAAATGGACAGGAAAATCCCCTCAGTTACTAATTCTGAGTATCAAAGACTGGTAATATACCTGGTAGGGAAAATTCAATCCTTGATCACCTTTGAAGACAATAGTGACACTGCAGATTCTGGGTAATGTATCAGGAACTAATGACAGTCTAGAACAAATGTCCAACATTTCCTTATCCTGGCTGCTGTGGACATGTGCAATGCACAAACAAGTTTGCAGTGTCTGGGAGGGAAAGGAAACTTTCTAGACAGGTGTAGCTCATCAGTTTTCAAGAAAACTGTAGCTTCTGCTTAGAGATCAAACAACTGCCATATGGTGCTGTTTTTCCTGTAGCACCAACATATTTAGCTCTGCCAGGGGAAGTCTGGGGAACTGATTCTCAGTGGCCGTGTAGGATATGGCTAAAATTGGAGTAAAACACTATGAAAGCACAGAGCAGCTTTGGAGAAAGTAGGCTGAATAGCAAGTGCAGGAGAAAGTGATGTAGTGGGTCTCTTCAGGGAAGGAGGTACTGCTGAATTTGACCTGACTTTTAGTTTATGAAAGCTTGACAGATGTAAAGATACAGGTGTAAAAAAAAATGAAATTGTAGAACTCTTTATATAACTAGACTCCTCCACCAAGCTCTGAATCAACATTATTTCAGTTAAAAAAAAAGAAATTGCATGATACTGCTCTGATGTTCAGCTATAAGACCAAATCTCATTAGGAGCTGCAATAACAGCCCATCTAGCTGAGAGTAAAATTTGGCTCAGAACTCTTTCATTTCCTTAACACCCTCTTTTCATTTGAGTGTTCAAAGTTGCTGCAAAACATGTTTTTGAAAATTAGCTATTAACTACACCCTGTAGTAATTTTTCTAGTGGCAACTGTTGCATAGTACATCTGCACTGCAATAAACTTTTTGTGGTACCTTAAATTTGTCTTATTATTGTCTACCAAGTCTTGTTAATGCTAATCTTGTTCTAGTGCTGACTCAGATGATGAGCGTAATTTTGTGATGTAGGCAGCCCTAATTTGTGTTCTTTGGGGTTTCACAGAGTATCCAGAATGTAGCTCAAAAGCCATTTTGTGAGTGACTATGTCATGAAAGATCTTTGGGCTTAAGGTTGCTCTATAAATGCAAAGTAGCATTTATTATTTGGGCATAACAAATGCAGTTTTAATTTTGGCTTTATCAATACTTCATTAATGAATTGATCCATGCAGGAACCATTTGTTCCTCTGCACTTCTAAGCAGCTTACTGTGTCACATTAGAAAACAAAACAAAAAAAAAAAGCAAAGATTATAGCATTAAAGACAGCCTGAAAAAAATTTTCTTTCCTTTCTCTCCCTTCCCCCTTTCAGGCTTTCTGCTCCAGTAGCTCACATTGTAATCGTACTATACTTTGAGTGATTTGAAAGCATCTGTAATGCTGCATCCCTGACACTGTAAGCAAATAAACTATTTTTGTGCAGCAATCTGTAAGCTGCACTTCAAGAAACATTTCTCATCTGCTGACAGACACTCAGGAAGGCTCAGCAAGGATTGAGCAAAGAGGGCGCTGGCAGAATGAGGAAACTTGTCTCATCTTCTTTGATGCATTAAATTCACAGTAACTGGAGGAGGGGATCTGATGGCAACGGGTTTTCACTGTCTGGCCATCAGCACTTTGAGAGTGAATGGTTCTGCTGTTGTACTGAGCCATTGTTGTCCATGGTTCACATTCAGTATGTAAGCCACAAAGAAGTGAGTGCAAGAGGGGCAGGGAAAGGCAGTGGCCTTGCAGGATGGCTTGTGCCCGTGGCAGGCACATGCCAACGCACCCTGATGAAGTCCATGAAATGGAGTGTCAGGCGATGGCACCTTGAAAAAATAACTTGGTGATACAGACTACCCAAACTTCACTTGGTTTTTGGTGAGTCATTTTCCAAATTTCTTCATTTTACAAGTCAGGAGATAATTTTGCCTTAACATGCTCATGTTTTGACCTGAAGAATAAGTTGCTTCCTTTCTCTGCCTCTTGTATCATCTGTGGTGATGAACACAGCGTGAGGAGACCTTCACGTGTGCTGATGATAATGCAGTCACCTGAGGGCTGGCAGCAACAGGCCCATCCCCCTGGAGTGACTTGGCACCAAGATTAACTGTACAGAGGATGTTAGACACCTGCAAGATGTAACCAATGGCAGGGTGAGCTTTCACATTATGCTGGTTTGGTTTGTCCTTAGATCTGTCCCTGCTGGGCAAAATCCTCTCCTTCCTGGAAAGTCATGAGTTGTCCTGCCCCAAAGTCACATCTGGCATCCAGGAAAGTTGCTTTTTCCTTTGTTTTTGTTCTAAGCAGTTTGCTGTAACTCTCTTGGGATTTAAAGTTGGGTTTGTTGAAGTCTTATGTTCTTTCCTTTCCCTTCCAGTATTTCACAGGAACCTTCTCTTTTCCTGCCTTCTGCTAAAGAACAAATTGCTTTCCCCTGCACCATTGGCACTGCAGTTTGCTGTGCTCTCTTTGTACAAGACTCTTTCAGAGACTGGAGGACTGAATCAGACCTTTTGAAGACTGTCCCCCATACACCCCTTTCAAGGCTTTACCTGCTTTTTAGCAAACCAGAGTTGACCCCAGCTTACTTCAATGTTGAAGGATGCTTTCCCCCTCCTTCTTGATCTTTGTGAATGAGCTGTTGGCAAACGTTCCTGACTGCAGCTGCTAAAGCTTCAATCTGTCTCTGCATGGAGAATGCAGGAGTTGCTTTTAGTGAGTCCCTAAAGTCCATTGCTGCAGTGTCAAAAGCTTGGTTCATCACAGGAACAGAGCAGAGTCTACGGAAGGCAAGTTCACTGAACTGGTGTTAGAGCTGGCTTAGCTGGGACCCACGGGGAATTGATAGCTGCACCATCTTGCAGCGTAACCTGTAGGTCTGGTGCTCCAGTTAGCTCCAGTTCATGTATGAGGGTGGTGGTACTACTATCTAGGATGAACCTACTCTGCATCCTAAAAAACCCAGCAACACTTCATTGGATGAGGAAAAGCCAGTTTAAGCTGGGATCTTTAGTACTCATGTTACACTGCTGACTGCAAGTTCTTGGAACTGGTTTGAACTGCAGCCTAGGAATGAACCTAGAGGTGGAGGAGAGCCATTCTCTCTCCCAGAGTGGTCTGGCCTGGGTTGGAATTAACTTCTTTGTTCAGTGCAGAGGAAAAAAATGTCGAAGGAGGCCAGGCTTGATCTACATTTGATTATTGCAACATGCAAGTTCTGCTTCCTGCACTTTTTCTTGTGGTGACCTTTTGTTCCTAAGAGGTGGGTAAAAACTACTTTGAGGTGTCACTATGTTTTGTACAGCAAAACCTTCCTTCCAACAGGAAAGGATAATTTGAAGTTTGTTATTTCAGTTACAGGAAATCCCAAAGTCAAATTAAAAAAGAAAGTTGTTCTTGTGAAGTCTTCAAATATCATATGATTAAATCTCTCTTTAGGGTCTGACATTATGGATGGGATGATTGCCATTGATATCTCATCTGTGCCGTGCTTCAGAATAGGATGTTTTGCCAAAGTCTCACCACCAATCAAATCTCAGTGAGTGGGGAAAGAAACATGGTCTGTTTCAAAACTAGCAGGGTGAGGAAAGGCCAGGGTGCTGGGTTTTGAAATGTCCGATGTTATGCCTGAGAAAAGTATGGATATTTTCCAGAAGTGTGGATATTTTGATCACCACATGTGAGAGAGCAGAGAACAGAAATTGGTTATTCAGAGGGCAAGACAGGAGATTCAGAGTAGCATATGGTAGTCTGAGGTAGAACTGTGCCAATGTATTTTTTGCCCTCCCTTCCTTCTGTTTTGTGGATAAACCAAAGGTGCAGGGGTGAGGCAAGACTAAGAGGAAAGCTCTTCAGGGTTGAACAGGACATCTGACCTAGGATACAATATCTGCATTTATCAAAGGGGAAACAGAGGCTTAAAGAATTTGGTAGAGCCATTCACAAGTCCTGAAGTGATGACTGGCTCTCCTGTATGCTCTCCACCCTTTTCTTAGCTGCCACTTACCCCCCAAGCTGCTTTGAGTCTTTTGTTGATGGAGGTAAGGGTCTGAAAGGACCCTTATTTCAGGGGAGCAGAGGCAGCTGCCTGAGGCCATGGACCTCTTCCAACATCACTAGCTAATGGTACTGTGTTTGATTTACTCTAACAGATGCACAGCTCATACAAGAGGAGTCACTGGCTTGACTTATGAGCAATATTAGGGCTTTTCAAGGACGTTATCCACCAAACAGTGACTAGGCCTCTTGGTGTGCATCTTCTGTGAGTCAACATGAGAGAAGGACATGCCATGTTGCTCTAATTGTGTGTCCAAGGATATGTTTTGTTTTACTTTCTCAATGAAGAAGGGGATGGAGAAAGTGCAGTTGAAGATGGGCAGAAATGGCTGTTCCTAGCAGCTTATCTGCTGCAAAATCAGCTACCTCTGCGATGGCACAGTGTACGTGTGCTAGCTGATGCATCATGGTGTTTGCAAATGTTATTTGTCACAGCTGATGCGCTAAGGAGGAAAGCAAAAATATGTGCAAAATCCAAGATGTCTGCAGGCAGCAACATCTTCAGAAGGTTCCGTCTGTAGCGGGACTCAATCATAAAGCTGAGCTAACCTATTTTACTTTGCTGGCTCCTGACACAGGCAAAATGCTATCCAGTCACAATTATTCTCGCAAGGGCACTCAATGTCTTTTGACTGTGTTTTGCCAGCCAGCCCTTTTTCTGTTCTGCTACACAATCTACCCAGGTGAACTCATCTGAGCAGCAGTAAATACCTCAGGGGCAGAGAGCAGCTTGACCTTATCAGTGGATCCACACCTTTTATTTGGAGGATGCTAAGGTTACCAAGTCAAAGATCTACTCCAGGATCTAAGATGATCCTGCAGGTTAAAGGGTCTTTCATTTGTGATCCCTCTGGGGCCAGTTGTGTCCCTGTTTGTTCCAGAACTGCTTCTTTTCCCCTCTCCTTTCCCCTCTTGCTGTTTGTCCCATCCCAAGCTTTCAGTCCTGCTGGTCCCACGAAGGTGGCCCTGAAACAGCTCCCTTCATTTATGCTCTGGCCCTATTTAGTTTTCTTTTTCCATAATGCCTCATGCTTCCAAGCATCTATGCTTGAATCTTGCACAGTGCCCTTCCTGTGTCCAACTCCTGCTGGATCACAAGCAGTTAGCACAATTTATTTGCTATGGAATATAACTTGTCAGCAGATTTTTCTCCTTTAACACAAAAAGGCTGAATCTAACACAGGCAGTACTGCCACTAAATTTTGAGCTATAACTCTCCCAAGCAGTGATTTGCACTTATGAAGAATCTTCCTTTATCCCTCTCTAGTGGCCAGCACGTGAGCAGAGATTTATGAACTTCTATCACCAAATGAGTTTGCAGAGTAGATGGGCTTGCTACCAAATGTTGTGATTGCCCCTTGGTGATAATCATCCAATGTGGAAAATTGAGTTATGGCTGCAAAGGAATAGTGAGTCAGAGCCTCCCTTGATATCAGTCTTTGCAATCCCTCTGAAGGCAACACAGCTACACCATTTCACACCACACATGGTGTGTGCCAGTCTTTATCAGGCATCTATAGCTCTAATAGGAACATAGGCTTTGCTAAATTAAGAAGGAATATTTTTGTACTTTAGTGCAAGCATACTAACAATTCTGACTTATTTTAAGGATGTGTCTTAAAAGGGGCATAAAGTAATAATATATGTATTTTACCACTGTGGAGACTGTCAAGTGTTGTCATGCTACTGGCATTGTATTTAATACATGGGCTGCCAAGAGGCATCACTAATAGAATTTGCATAACATACACAGCTTCTTTAAAAATTAATTAGCCAAAGTAGAGCACCATGTGCTGAGACTCTCAAACAGGAGAGACACATTGAAGCAGTAGTGAATTAAGCAGTCTTGAAGCTGCTTGGAAAGCCGAGGGTAGCTAGAAATATTGCCCCGGCCATTCCCTCCTGCCCATTGCTTCATGATGCGGATGCAGACATAAACTGACAGCATGAAGCATTGCTGTGGAAAATTTTGAAGGAAATCATAGATTTGGACTGGGCCTGGAGGCTGTTGTGTTGCAGCTGTAAGCTGGAAAAGCTGCAAAGAAATACAAGGAACCTGTTAAGTCACTGAAAGAAAATATGATCTTTTATGTTTTCCAAGAGGCTGGGAGGTGCCAGCACTCTATAACTTATGCAACACATGTAAGCGTGGGTCATGCATTTATTTGTGAGCATGCATCAAGAACAAATATGTTGCAGAAGATTTGCATAGGTCAAAATGTCCAGTGGCAGCAGTGAGGCATTGTGGAGCTTATCAAAGGAAGTGTGTCACAACCGTCACCCCAAAGTCAGTCCCTTTATCTTTGTATCCTTTCATCAGCCTGCAAATGCAATGGCAGATTGACTTGGAATGCTGTTTAATTGACTGATTTAATAAATTAGCAGCAGACATGCACCTTCTGTCTCCAGCATCTTCAGTTTCTTCATGTGTTGGAAATGGCTGGAGATGCTTTTTGCTACTGTATGTAGAGGAGAAAAAGAAAACTTTTACTGGTCATTTGTATGGGTAACCTTTTGTCAGAAGCTGAACAAAGTTCATGGTATTTGTGCCAACATTTTGGCAGGTTGTGGCCTTTTCTTCTTTTGTACCTAAGCTCTGTTGGGTTATAAGTCTGAGCTGTGGTGTGGCCATGAGGGATCCGACCTCACTATCCACTGGCATCCTTTGCATCAGCTGAGTGATGTGGTGCTGCACCTGGGCAGAACAGAGAACTGCTAGCAGTGAGTTTCATTTCTGAGTTCTTCCCAGCTTTACCCCTTTCCTAACAGAACTTCCCCCAGCTTTAGATATTTTCCTCCCTTATTACCTGTGAGTGAATGCTCTCTCTCCTGCTATCTGTTAAAATTATGAATAATTCCCAGCCTTCTCATGTACTGTCACCTTGAAGATGTTTACAAGCTGTGATCTTCTCCCTTTTGAGTGAAGGCAGTGCCATCATTTCTATTGCAGTCACATATGTCTCTGTGCCTAATTTCAGGGTTCATAACTTGGCAGTGCAAGTTCTGTCTAGACTGGAATTTGGAAAGTGGAGTTTCAGATTGGAGACAATTAAAATAATAAAATACAGTTATTAACTGTTATATTTACAGAAGAGCAAGAGAGATTAACTTTTTTTGCCACAGTCTGGCTACTTTTGGTGGGTTAGTTTTCTAAGTCAGATGAGTTTCAAGCAGTGCAACCTTTCTGCTTTTGCTGCAGCTGCAATCCCCTCAAGTGTCTCCATCTGCACAATGCACACGTACAGCCTGGGAAACAGAACTCGCATTGAGACACTGCAGCCAGCTCAGGGCCAAAATCCTGCAGGCTAAACTGTGACAGAAGACTGCAAAAGCTGCCCCTTTTAGCACAAATCCTACAGTTCCTCTGAATCCAGCCCTGGTCACTACTTGTAGGCTTTTCTGCCCTCCATAGATGGAGAGGAATGCCAGGCACGGACTCCCAGAGTGGGGTTTTTTTTTGTTTTAAAGGAGGTTGTTATCATGAGATATGATATATTGAATGAGCGCATGTTTTTCTGATGTACCATTTAAGATCTGGGTTTATTCATATGGTGGTTTGGATTACCTTCCCTCTCCTCTTCCCAGGAAATCATGTTATTAATGATAAATGCTCAGACTGCTCGTAGCGTCTGAGGATTTACTGCACAGAGCAAGCTCAGGGGACATGACTGTCCCCTTGGGAGGAGTGAGGGGGTGGTTGGCAATAAGAAAACACCTACACTCAGTGCTGCAGCAAAACGAGACACAAATAAAATGCTTTCTCACCAAGTGGGGAAACTCAAAGGGCTCCTTTGCTGACCAGATGTGTTGAGTAGCAGAAGGGGAAGGCAGAGTGGGGGGAGTATGTCAAGGGATCCTGATTTCCATCCAGTGTGGGATGACATGGTAGGTGAGATATGATTAGAAGCCATAAAACATGAAGGATATTGAATGCTGGAGTTCAGCTCAACCCATCTCCAAAGACAGGCTGAAAGTGCTGGAGTGGGTCTGAAGAGTGAAATGAGTCAAGAAGCTCTAAATCTAGGAAGGTTTTGCTTTTATATCAGAATGAAAATAGATACTTTTCCTTCTTTCTTTGCCTGTGCTGGTGTGCCTGGTGGGAATGCTCCTGTGGAGAATGCCCTGAGGAGTTACCATCACCATGTTCCTGCACCACCCCCTGCAGCCCTGCTCCCCTGGCCATCATCGCCCAGGGCAAAATGGGATGGAGGAGGGCTGGCTTTCCAAGCTCCCTGCTGCGGAAGTGGGAACTGGGGCTACAGCCAGGGCTTGGGGTTATCTCCTGTTCCCAGTTTTCAGTGGGGGACTACCCTGGGTAACCACTCAGATTGTCCTGCATATCTTCCAAAGCCAAAATCCAGGAAGTGTGGATATGGTGCTGTCAACAGCTGGGAATTTTTACCTAGAGGGTGATAGATCTGTTGGTCTGAAGGAGGATTTTGGAGGACTGCAGTGAAACAGGCAACTGAAAATGTCCAGGTATGTCGTGAGACAGTGAAAGAGAGGGCTGACACTGAGATGCTGGGAGAGCAGGATGCTTTCTGCATGAGGGATAAGGCTCTTGGGACAGGGTTGTACGTCCTCAGTTGCTGAGTGCAATTCACTGAGGATAAGCAGTACTATGGAAAGGGTACCATGTGTGAAGCAGCCACTCTGTGCTAACATTGAGAATATTTTTCTTGTTGGTCCCTCACCATCTTTGATTTCCCCGGGAACAAAGTGAATCCCATAAGGCGTTCCTTTTTCTCGCCTTCTTCCTGAAATGTGATTATTTGAAGGGATTTAGGAATAACATAGCTTAGGAAAAGCTTCCTAGGGAAAGCAGCTTGCAGAGGCAAGCATGCCAGCTTCTGTCTGTTACATCCTGCACCCTGAGACCGAGTCAGGAGCACACTGGGAAATACAGATCTGATGCTATGGCAAGTGCCTGCAGCCCATGGTAACCCACAGGGATTTAAGCCGTCAGAGGTTCTGAAGCAGCAGCAAAACATGGTAGCAGAGGACTGAGGGTGTAGCTAGCGAGAGGTAAATCCTTGCCTTCCCCTCCATTTCCAGTAGCATCAGTTGTTCAGCCTCACATTTTTCCTGCTTCCAGGTCCTACATTCAGCCAAGCCATGGGACAGACTTGGCCTCCCAACAGCAAGGGAAGTGTGAATGTGAACCAGACCTCACCCTATGTCTGCAGCAAAGCTGATAACGTTTCCAGGGAAATCCCTGTGCCGGGGTGGCAAGGCCCCACGCCTCGGCGCTATTGCAGTATCAGGGATCTGGCAGGTTGATGAGCAAGAGAGATATGGGGTTGATGGAGCAGCCATGTGATCCTTAGTTATATTAAGGACAAAATGGGAGTTGAGGATTTTTATTTTTATCTTTTATTCTTTTCCCCAGGTCTTTGTAATGTTCTGCTGCTTCTCAACCAGGCAGTCAGGGGCTGTGTGACCCTGAGCATCCCAGGCCCATCCTTAGGAGATGGCAGGAGGCTTTGCAGCTGGAACTTAAATCCATGTGCTAGCCAAAACCCCAATAACACTTCCCCTTGAGTCAGTGTCTCTATGTTCTCCAATATATCTTTGATACTGTAAATACTAGAGATATTTACCTTCTGTTTCAGGGGAGTGAGGGATTTGGTATTCCAGCATGATATTTATTTCCTTCACTTGGCTTAGCCTTTATTAGCTTAGGGTTGTTGGACAGGGTGGAAGGGGAGCAGTAGCAGATTCATGCTCGTTTTCTTTGAGGTACATGAGGTATCACCTGCGCAAGCAGACAGCTTTGGAGGAGACTGTCTCTAAGGAGCACTGCTGACATTGGATGTGGCAGAAGTTGCAATACAGAAATATAAGCAGCAAAATCACATTGCAGATGTTATCCTCATCTCACCATTAATTTCCTCCCTGCAGAAAGGCCTCTCTGATTAATGTTTGTAGCATAAGAAAGACTCTAATACATGGATCTCATAAGCAGAGAATTTTTCAAATACAAACACTGCCATTGAGGCATACATTAACCCAGAGGCTTTTGTGGCTGTTTGCAGAGTGATGGTCCACAGCTCTCAGGAGCCAGCACCGAGCTGGAGGTGGTTAAAGACAGCCAGAGGATTGTTCCAGCTGAGGGCAAGGCCAGAAAGAGGGCCTCTCTAGGTTTCTCACTGTCTTTTAAATTTCTTACAAAATATGTTTATCAGAATTTTTTCCATTTTTCTATAGCCATATATTTTCAGAGCTCACAAAGCAGTATATGTGTTCCTGAAAACTAAATACAATTTTTTATCAAAACCCAGATATTTTTATCATCTTCCCCCCCATCACAGTTTTCCATTAGAAATGCAGAATACTTGGAACAGAAACTAAAAATACCACTAGATTTGGAATTTGGGTTGAAAAGGCCATTTGTGTGTTTTGAAGGGTTGGTTTTCATTATCATTTCAAAACAGTACCCCAAAGCAAAGCACAAAGTTCAGGCTTGGCCTGCCCACACAACATATTACCATGCTGATCTTCTATTAGTCCTCTTGTGCGGCCACAGAAGGTGGGTGCAGACTCAGTGCCTCACTGCAGTGTGTGATGGAGACATGCCTGGATGTCACAGACTTTCTCATCCTGACCTGCACCCTGAAAATTTCTCCTGAAACACACAGCTGAAGCAAGAAGTGCTCCTGGGTGAAGCTGAGATACCGCACAGGTGCTGGGTGACTTACCCACTCACACAGGCAACCAGTGGCAGTGCCAGAAAGTGAGTCAGGTCTCTTCTGCTCCTTAAATTTAGACTTGTCAGCCTTCATCTCTCTCCACAGCTTTGTGAAGCATAAGGGGATCCAAGGTAGTTACAAAACAATGTCAAAGGTGTTAAAATGATTACCATAAAAATACATCTGTTTTCTGCAGTAATGCCTTGAAATGCTACAGAGCTCTTGGAAACCAGAAGGGTGGCACCTGGCTGCCAGAGCGTATCTTGTGTGGTCTCAAAGTCTGCTGAAATGGTAGGATTTTCTTGCCTTTTAAAAATCATTATTGTAGGCAGTTAGGAAAAAAAGCAAATCTATTTCCCATGTGATGCAGATCTCAATCTAGCTTCTAAATCCCTCAAACCTGATCAAGGCCTTAAGAATTTCAACTATTGAAAAATTATTTTTTTCATATAAATATCTTAGATTTATGTCCCCAGTGCAGCGAATAAAATTAGGTGCCTAAGTCTTATCTTGAGGAATTCAAACAGCTCCGCCTGTAGGGATCATTCAGCCTTTAACTCATTCAGGCTTTAACATATGTATGTAAATACATTTTACATATATATAAAGCTTATATACATATATGTAAATGCAGTTTACATATATGGCAGTTTACAGCTAATCTTGAGAAGGAATTTTCTTTTTACCTTTTTATGATGTGTAGTTGGGCAAACAGGGCCTGATCTAACCCAGGCAGTTTTGAGATGTCTGTTATCTTTGTCATCCTTTGGATCGCACCTTCACTAAAGGGAGGTGAAGCTTAGGCATATGGATGGCAGTTGCAGAGATGCATCTTCATCTATGATAACGTTTACTTTATAACACATACTAGAAAGGGTGTTAGTACAGAAGAATACAGAGATCCAGGACTCTGATAAATGCATGTGGCATACGTTTTCCATTGGAAGGAAGTGTTGTAATTTCCAGCTAAATTTGTGCTTTTGTGGCTTGCCAAGTCTTTGTGCACAGTTTGCTGTACACAGCTTTCTCAGTGTCACAAGGCAAAAGGAGATGTCCTTCCCAGCTTCTCACTTGCACCATGAGAGCCATACCAGCCATGGAGATCACTTGGGCTCCCAGAGCTGTGTGTCCTCTTGTAGTAGGGACAGAGTGGAGAGAGATCTTGGCAATGCCACTTGGTGAGAGCAGGAGGGGCCAAATCTGGCCAGCTTTGAGCCCCACAATGGAGTTGGCCTGGCTCCGGGGACCTTGGGGGACCATCACACCCACCAAGCAGTGAGTATGGAGCTTTCTTGGAAGGAGGTCATGATCATCTCTCTTCTTCTATACTGACTTCTCCACTACCCCTGGGGTTTGGCCTTGGAGCGTGGCACATCCAGCATGTCTGCAGAGCACGGTTAAACCCAGAAAAGGAGAGAGCAGCTGCCTGGGGTGAAACAGATGTACCACCAGCACAAGAAGCAATGGGTGGTTTTGTTGCTCTCCATGCTTTCCCTTCCCTGCCTCCCAACACTTTGTGGAGTTGTAAAGGTCAGAGCACTTAAACTCACCAAAGGAAATGCTGTTTGTAGTGTTTGACTTTTCAGAAATACAGCATGGTGGTGATTGTTAAACCTGCTTCCTTTCATGCACCAACAGCCTCTGCAAAATAATGTGTTAACAGGATATATTTAGAAGTAGATGGTGAAGCAGAAAGCAAGCACTGGAGAGTGGCTGAATGCTGCAACCAGAGCACTGTGGGCAGGTCTCTGCAAAGCTGGAGGTGAGGGGCCAGGGCTGTCCTGCAACATCAGGGCAAGGTGTATGGATGGGGTATGGAGGTGTCTGCACACTGGGAGGGGAAAGAGGGTGAGAAGGGAGTGACAGCTGTGGTAGGGAAGTGTCTGCAGGGTCTCCTGTGCTGTCTGTGCCCCTGTACCTGCCCTCATCTCCCCGGCAGAGCATTGGCCAACACAGGCAGCAGTTCCTGAAACCAGCCCAGGGGAACTCAGCTGCTTGGGGTTGATTGGTGTTGGTACAACCTCCAGGTACATCCTGCAGGTCTGATCTGAAGACATAAACCCAACAGACTCCTGTTATAATGTACAAAGTAGGCAATGCCAGTCAATCCACGTCTGGATTATTGAAAGCGTTGGAGTTACTGGTATGTTTTCAGCTAGCCCACACTGCGATTTGCATTTTGGCAGCACAAATGCCAATTGTAATCCTGCTGATAAGACAAATTTGCACGTGCCCTGGTGCATTCAAAAGTACGTGTTCCCTCAAGACATTCCTGGTTGCAACTGTGAGATAATCAATGATTGCTTTTTGAAACTCATAAGTTTCTGACTAATTTCTCTTTTCCCATGGAAAAATACTAGGATATATGATCTCAGTATGTGGTGGTAGCAATGGAGGAGCTATCGACAGAAATAGAGAATATTTCTGAGGATGCTTGCTAGCTGGCAGCTGAAAACTTGTCTGCTGAGTTCCCTTTTGGGTAACTGAAGACTGGCTGTTAGCAATGGGAATTTGACAACTGCACTGAGTACTCTTTCTCCAGTGTGGCAATATCAACTGGCTGCCAGTTTTACTGAAAGGAGGGCCAAAAAAACTGACAACTGTGGGGAGGAAGAGGCAAGAAGGAGAGAGAAGCATATGGTGCTGGAAGTAATGTAGCAGAAACACCATGGAGAGTGGAGGAGAAAACCAGAACAGTGCCTGTCCCAGGAAGAGAAGGGGAAGCCAGCATGAAGTTCAGCCCTGGACGGGGAGAGGGATGGATGCAGCAGAGAAGAGGTGAAACAAGGCAGGCCTGATGGATTTCAGCTTTGAGATGAGGCAGGAGGGCATGAGTGATAAAGCAATACGAAAAGAAGGATAAAAGCAGACAGCAGAAACTGACAGTAGACTGTTTTCCAGCAAAAATTACAGCAGGAGTAGGCTGCTGTGCTTTTGCCATCCAGTGATGCTAGGAAATTCAGAAAGAGATCCTCTTGGATGTAATTTAACAGCATTTTGGTTGACCTGGAATCTCCAGATTAATCATAAGCATCTTGAAAGGCCAGGGCTCAGTCGGGGGGCAGGTTGTTAAAAGTCTCTTGCTTCTTGTACTGTCTTCACATCTGTGATATTTATGGATAAAAATAAAAATGCAAAAGTCGTTGTGTCTGTCTTTAAGAAATCAAAGTTGTTGTGATGCCTGGGCCAGTGAGAGCCTTAGAGAAGTACAGGCAGAAAGCTGCTGCTGTAGGGAGGCAAAGAAATCTGAAGTTAAATAAAGAAACCAGTTCCAACATCCCACTTCCACCCAGCCTGTCTCTGCTGGGCTTGCAGTAAATCAGCATGTGCTCTCACCAGCCACTTCCAATATATTCATTAGCATGGCACCCTAACAAGGAATTTAGAGAATTGTGCTTCAGCAGCGATAAACCGAGCCTGTTTGTTTCAAGGCAGACTGCCTCGTACTGAGCTTTCAGCTACTGTCACAGTAAGGGATGGAAGTGGATGGTAGAAAACTGGAGAAGCTCTGATCTCTTGGGGGAGAGCCAGGAGGCTGTAAAGATGTTCTCTGCATGCTGGTAAAGGGGAGCGAGCCAAAACAGGGAGACATTCCCCAGTGGAGCAACAGCAGTAAGCTCTCTGGAGAATTTCTGCACCAGCCTACTGCTTTTTAAATCTGGTCAATAAACATTAGATGAAGTGGATGATTCTTTGTCAATGTGCTTATCTGAACTTCAGTTACCCTGGGCACTAGCCAGGAGCCATAAAATGTGTTGTGTTGCTTTATTAAAGAGGAACTTTAATTATCTTATTGAAAATAGACCATTGTCTCCCAATATATGAAAATCAAAATCTGTCAGTGCAGCTCAATGATGATTTCTTGCATCCTAAAGAGCAAAGAGCCCAGCGCTGCTGCTGAGTTGTTCCATCATAATGAGGGCATTTTCATGTCTCTTGCCATGATGTCTCCTGTCTGCAGATACTGTCCGTCCAGTCCAGTGTTGCTTTATGAATGAACTTTGGGGTAGAACAACTGTGCTTGAAAGAAAACTCAGCTTTTGGGTCTGGAAGTGGAGCACTGAACTCCTGTTTGGGGTTAAACGCAACTGTAGGGTAGGATGATATGCTTAGGGGCAGCTTGCCAGCTCTGCTGGGATTAGGAAATGGAGAATCCTGCAGCATTGCCTCCCAGCCTAACCAGCTTAATTCAGATATGGGGGACTAGGGAGGCGAAGCATAGGCAGTGCTGACCCTGAACTCGAGCTGTTTCATACCGGACCATGAACTGATAGCTTGGCTACTGGAGAGGAGACTTGGTTTTGTGACTGTGGCCAAATGACAACTGCATAAACAAAGCAGAAATGCTGCGGAGTGGTTCGCTGTTTTATCTGGGCTTCCTGAGACCTTTCTTTTTGGTGACTCAGGCTCTTGTCCTTCACACGCTCAGAAACACATGCACACAAAGGATGTTCATGCAATCTGCTTGTGGCAAATCTAGTTTCTTTTTGTTATTAATCCCACTAAGCCAAGTGGTATAGATTTTACTGAAGGGAAAAAACTGATTTTTGTTCTCCAAGTAATGCAACCTAATGAAGTCTTGGAGTCAGGAAGGTGTATTTACCAGCTATTTACCCATTTCCTCACCTAAAACAAAACACTGTAACCTGAACAAGACACCTCTCTGCCCTGCAGCCCAGATGATTAAAACAACTCCTTAAGGATCAAAACTTGTGTCAGTTCAGAGAAACCTTCCACTGCACAAGCCATAAGCCCTTCCCTGGGGATGGCAGAGCAGAGAAGCACAGGGCAGCAGAGCTTGGCAGGGGATGTTGAACTTACCACAAGTCATACAAGCAACAGGACTGATGAGGAATGACTTGCTTTAGGGGCTAGTGTCACCTGTAACTCTTCACAGAGCTTATCAGAGAAGGATATTTCATCCTCTTAAGTATCACATGAGTTAAATAGGGCATTAGTGGTTCTAATTTTCACTTGTTGCAAGCACCTGTCAAAGGGGATAGCACAAAAAGAAAGAAACAAGCTTATATTCAAGATCTAATTCAGACTGTAAATCCTCTAATTATCATGGCCGACACTCTTCTCTCTGTGCAGCTCTGAGCACCAGGGTCTTCCTCCAGAAACACAACATCCAGAAGCTACTGAAGGGCCAGTGTTGGTTAGCTGGTAATAGCGAAAGGAGCCACAGAGTCTGCAAAGCAAAATCGATGGAGCAAGATCTAAAAGCTCTACTAAATAACTCTTCAATAACCATAAATCTTGTTACCAACGGCTCTCAAGCTGCTTTACAGTGGAAGTGTTGCTCTTGCTTTGCAGAGGTGGAAATTCAAGCATTGAGGAATTAAGCAATCATTCCTAGAGATTCAGGAGAGAAAAAAGGGTCTGGTTTTCTGAGTTGGTGTGTTATCTATGGGGCTGCATTGCCTCCCTCCCATGACCAAGTGAATTGGCATGGGAATAACCTGCCGGCAATTTTCAGCTCTCCAGCAGGTGCTTTAGGGATGCATTTCCCTCTGGGCCCTGCTGAGCAGTGTTGGGCTGTGGAGTACAGCCAGGATGATGCTGAGCGGCACCCGAGGAGCGGGTTCGACACAGGACTCACAGTCTGCTTTTTCAGCCAGGAGCCTGCCTAGTGGGTTTTGTCTCCTCTAAACGGGTCTCTGCACCTGCAGGAGAAGCAGAGCAGTCTATGCACGGCTTAAAGATCTGTTTTGCAGCAGATGATGGGAAGAGTGGAGCTTGGAACAAAATGACACCTGTTATACACATGCAGCAGTCTGACTCCATCCCTGCTCACTTGTCATGGCATTTATCTCAATAAAAAAGGTAGGGTTTTGCCTTAACTTCTTTTAAAAGTGCATCAGGAAGGAATTAGAGAATATCCCCTCCTCCACTCTCCCCCTGGAGCCCAGCAAAGGGTCTGGCCAAGCTCTGCAACAGGCAGACTCTTCCCTGGGTTACCGAAGGGAAACAGATGCCTGATCTAAATGTGGGTTTGTAAGCAGCAGTGGATGGGTCAGGGCTAAGTTTCCCAGAATGGTGCAGGGAGAAATTCAAGTGGAAAATCCCAAGTGCAGGGACCCAGTTTCAAGCCAGAGTCTTTAACCCTCATCTTACCCCTTTTTTCTTTTTTTTTTTTTTTTATATTGAAGTCTATAAATTGATTAAACCAGTATTTACCCGATGTGAGGTAATGAGGATAAATTAACTCCTCCTAACTCATTGTGGTGTGATTAAACGATAAATCCTTCCCCGAGTGGCATGCCTTATGGCTTCAGAGTTTGTGTTGGGACAAAGAAGAGGAAACCACAGGCTGTGACTATGCTGATGTTTTAATGAGGATGAGGGTGAGCTTTGCAGCAAAAAAACTGAGGCTTCGGCTCATGGCAAGGGCTCTCCTCTCTACCTTGGCTTGGCATCAGCAGAGGGCAGTAGAGATTGGAAGAAAACATTGCTACAAAAACCCTGCAACAGTGGCCAAAAATGGGGAGAAAAATATTCCTTCTATTTATTCGCATGAGCAGCCTGCGTGTGCTAGGTGGAGGCAGAGGGGAGTGCACGTCCCCCTGGTCCCTCGCCAGACAAGAAGCACTGTTGAGGGCTCGCCCCTGTGCTGCTGATGCACTTTGAAGGAATGCAAATATATTTTTGTCCTTCTGGCCTATGCTTTGCACCAGGATCTCTCTCTTGTAAGCTGTCTGGCAGAAGGAAAATATAGTGGTTAAATATTTGCAAGGAAGGGGAAAAGCAATGCAGAATGACATCTAAGCCCCAGGTCTTGCTGTGGGCTGCGAAGAAACTAGAGCATGCAAAATGCTCGGTCCCTCTTGCCCAGTCGAGGCAAAAGCCTCGTGGAGGGACGTTTCCTCTGTCAGTGACTTTTATTCACAGCATCTTGGCAAGCTGCCCCTTTCCCTCCTTCTGCTGCAGCCGCCGCAGAGCCCCCAGCCTCCAGGAGCTGACCTTTGCTTCCCTTACACTGGCAAACTTGTCTTTCTGCCTCTGACATTACCAGTGGCTCTGCACCCCTCGCTCTCTTCACGCCTTCCCCTCCAGGATTAAAGCCTGCAGGTTATAAGACCAGCAAAGGGACGGTGTGAGCCCGCTCACGCATGAGGTTCCTGCCAAACCCTGGCCCTGTCCTCTCCTGCCTGCCCAGAGATCAACAGCAGCAGCGAACGCCTGGCCGAGATAGTGCCAGGAAGCTTCACATTGCTCCCTTACATTGAACTTGGGCAAATTTGCATTTGAGGGCCAAATTTTCACAGCGGGGTTAAACATGTAGCAAGAAAGTGCCAAAGCAGATCACCATCATCCCATTTCTCAGGCTGCTGTGGAGAAGTAGACTCTGTGCATTGCTTTCTGGGGGCATCACCCAGCAAAACAGTCTGATTTTACCAGAAACTGAAGTGAAGGGGCTGGGTAAACACTGGCCCCAGCTCCACTCCGCTAGCTGCCCGCTCCGACAAACACGCAGGATTTCCTCATCAATTAATTCAGCTTTACAGATGGGGAAAGCTACTTGCTGGACTGTGGCTCCCCAAAACAGGATTATGAGGGATCCAATTAATTGTGTTGTAGTACAATTATTGCTATTAACTTACATAATTATAACTTGTTACTATTAGAAGCTCCAGCAGAAGGAAGGCATCAAAACATATGCTTTTCTTTGGAGTGAACCTCTCACTGAAGCAAAGCTGTCTGCTGAGGACTTGCAGGTATACATCTGGCATATATTTGAAGGATTAAATGGTCTAAAATATCCACCAGGCTGCTGACTGCTTTGGCACGGTCTCAATGTCTTGCCTGTTCAGATGTTACTTTCAATTATGCCTTTCACTTGTGCTTTTTGCACCTTTTTTTTTTTTTGGCTTATTTTATTACTTCCAGGCAAATTTCTGACTGTTGTCAGTACCCCAGGCAGGAAACCTGGTGAAAAAGTACTGATGTCTCAGCTGCTACAGCATAAGCCTTTTTAAATTATGAGGCATTTTTCAGTACAAAAGAAAGAAGTGAGGTGTTTCTTGCCTTGCAGTGCTGTGATGGTATATACCAGGGGAGCATCCTTCTTCCTCCTTGTCCCACGTTCCCCAGGAGGCCTTTGCACTGGTCCCAATTAGACAAGAACATACTTTATGTGGGGAGGGAATGGGCAACACTTCAAAATGTGAAGGAGAGTCGGTGCTAATACATGCTGGCATGGTCCAAATCCTTACTTGCATGATTATTAAGCTTTTTTATTTTTTTTTCCTCATGCCTCTTTAATGCAAGATTCACAAGCAGACCCCAGATATGGATCTCTGTACAAGGAAAGGGCTCAGCACCATCTTTACCACAGTTTGTTGCTGCAGCTGAGTTTCAGACTGAAAATCCTGGCGTCTGAAGATATACTGAAGACGGGTGCTGAAGAATTTCTCAGGCCTGTTCTGCACATGGCACCAAGCTGGCCCCCAAGGTGCAGAGCACGAGATAAATCACCTGCTCTGGCAAATGGGGAGGCACATGGGCTTGCATGGTGCTTACTGACATCTTAGAAAATATTTTGAAGATTTGGGGAAGGTTTTTAAACCTAGGAGTCTAGCAAAGATTTTGCTTTACACCTCTTCCAGCACAGGTAAGTGGTACAATTGTACACTGAGGCTCCCCAGCTAGCACCAGGACCAAAACCAACAGCAGTCATTCAGTGCGGCACAAAGCCACTCTTTTGCCAAGGGCTCAGACATCACTTGGAGTGATCCGACCTCTCCCAAGTGCCTGAGACCACTGCAAACCCTGCCTGTCAACAGTCAGTAGTTAACATTCAGCTTTGTAACTGAGGCTTTCTTAGTGATGGGTCAGACATGTCATGAGCAATTGTTTGTCTTCCCTGACTGGATAAGCATGCAAATAGAGTCAAGTAAAGAGAACTGTCCAAAGCCCAAAAATTTTTTGTTATTTATTTTAGTGAAAACTATTAATGGCAATTCTGAAAAGTCTGTTACAACAGAGACATTAAGGATGCAGTTTCTTTTCTTTTTTTTACAGCCCTATATCCAGAGCTTGAAGGAAAATAGTCAGTTTTGAAGTTTCAACCACAAGCTTCATCAAAATTTTATTTAAGAGGAAAATATTTCAAGATTTTTCAACACTCCCCCAGCAGATCTTGCTGTGAATGTTCTAGGCTCATTTTAAAATTGGTTTCTGTAAGCAAAGCAACATCTCTGAAACTGATTTTTGCTGAATATTTTTTATATTCAGGAAAATTTCCCTCCCACAGTTGTTCACAGAAAGCACACCGTACAGGGTTAGGAGCCTGGCCTCAGCAAATTAATTTTTAAAAAGGTGCAAATCAGTGTTTCAAATGTGGATGCTGCCTTTCAGTACACAGAATTTTGACTGTCAGAATTGGGATATTCCTTGTTTACTGAAAAATTAAAATCTGTTCAGCCAGGTAGGCTTTAAGAGTCACACAGTGACTACAAGAAGCCATTGAACTACTAGACTGGTAAGGGAGAACCCCAGCTGTCTGCAATTAACAGCCAATTCGAGTCAGCTGGGAGTGGAAGGGCCATGCATCTTTACAAATGTGATCCTCTCAGCTGGGACAGGAAAAAGTGGTGGGGGAAGTAAAGGGACAAGCAGCTCTAGTAAACTGAGAGGGTAAGTGCTACTAGGAGGAATAAAGGTATTGTGAGGGGGGAGCTAAAAGGCATGAGGGATTGAAAGTTATGATGAAATTATTCTTCAGCTATTTCTTTTAAGTAATGGTTGTATTTGATTTCTTTTTTTCTCTTTAGTAGATGCTAGGTCACTCTGGCCCATCAAATAATATCTGCTCCTAGATGTTCAGAATTAATAGGCAATTTGAAGCTACTTTTGGCTCATGTGAATGTTTCTGGTTGTTCCTCTGTAATGGTTGTACAGCTCAACAGCAATTCCCTGGGAACAAAAGCTGGGCTGCTTTTGTTTTCTTGAGTCACCGGGTAGGAGCTGGATTGCACAAAATTATCAGGTTCTCACTTTTATAGTCTGCTCTTTGTCTTTCTGCAGCTCTTCCATCTCTCCTTTTTGGGGTACCTGGGCTCCATTTTCCCTGGTGTTATGGTTTTGTGGGGGGAGTTTTGTCTGGTAGCAGGGAGGGGCGTAATGGCTCCTTAAGCAACTGCCAAGAGTTCCCTGAGCTCCCAGTCTGCTGCTGGTGGCAAGGGAGGGGTTACAGTGGTGGCTCCTTTTTTAAATGACTCTTAAGGAGTCACCCCCCGCCCCCCCAAGCATTTGGTAAAGGGGGGGTGAAGTGGGGGAAGGGGCACCACCATCAAGTAGCAAGTGTCCCAGCTCATGATGCACCCGCCCCAGGCCAGGGCTGAGCCAATCGGCGCCTCTGCGAATAACATATTTAAGGGGGGGGCACAGAACAGTGGGTTGGCGTCGCCCCAAACAGGGCATGGCTCTCGGGTGGGCCAGTCCGGCCGTCCAGCCGCC
>NW_010126759.1:0-499 GCF_000699245.1 Pterocles gutturalis
GGCCAGCCCGGGAAAAACCTGGGAGAAGGAACCGGGCACTGGTTCCGAGTGCCAGACCAGCCCCACACCCATGCAGCAACCTCTGGCCACATCCTCATGAGAAATCAGCGCTCCTAATTACCTGCAGAGCTGATGCACCGAGCCCCCTTCGATGTCCCCATCACACCCGCTGCTGCTGGGGACCCCGGGGCTGGGGCTGGCCCGGCCAGCTCTGGCAGAGCAGGGGGGTCCCTGCACCCCGGCGTTAGCCCTGGTTAAAGACCCCCCGTGTCCATACCTTTGCGAGCCCAGCTCCCACCATGGCTCCGCAGAGCTGGCAGACCCAGTAGGGAATGACCATGGTGATGTTCAGCGCACCGACCAGCCAAAAGCCCAGGGACACGGCGGGGTTCAAGTGGCCTCCGCTGCGAAGGAGAGAGGGGCGTCAGCGTGGGGTTCCCCCCCAGCGCGGTGTTTGAGCAAAGCGCTTGCCATGGGCTGGAGCCACAGGCGGGGTTTC
>NW_010126759.1:559-963 GCF_000699245.1 Pterocles gutturalis
AGGCGGCGGCGAAAACCAGCAGCATCCTCCTGCAGAAAGCAGCAGCATCCTCCTGCAGGGTACCCGACCCCTCGCACTGGGTACCCGACCCCTCGCACTGGGTACCCCTCCCCTCCCTCAGCGCTGGGGGCAGGAGCTGCCCTGGTGCCGTTCCAGGGATGGGGTTTGGGGCTGGGTCTCTGGACCCCCCCAGGTGCTTCCAGGAGCTGCCCCAGCCCTGCATGGGGAGGTGCGGGGAGCGGGGGTCTCTGCAGCGTTGCAGGGTGCTGCTGGCTGTGGAGCGCACGGGTACGGGGGGGTTACACCACTGTCCCCCCATCCCCAGCCAGAGCTCTGCCTGCAGCAGCAGCAGCACCAGCGCTCTCCGGAGCGGCTCCCCCCGGGGGGGGGGCTGGGGGGGGAAG
>NW_010126759.1:1010-1654 GCF_000699245.1 Pterocles gutturalis
AGGGCTGGTGCCAGCCTGGCAGGATGCATGTCCCCACGGTGACAGGGAGGGGGACAAGGGCTGTTGGGCGCTCTCCTCCTTACGGGACCCAAATCATTCCTCTTGAAGCCTACGTGCAAGACAAACTCAGATACCTTCTAATTAAAACAGATTACCACGGGACACGCGCTAATGAACAAGTTTCATAACCAATCAGCCCCAATAATAATTGCTGGTGAAGCCGATGACTCAGAGTGTCTAGGAACTATAATTACATCTCATTCTCCAGCTGTAATTAAAGACCCATCACACGAGAGCAAGAAGCCGTGGGTTCAGGCTAGCAAACGTCTCGGCGGGACAGGGCTCTGGCTGCAAACACCCAGCAGGGTGGGAGCCCGGGAGCTAGAGGAGGATCCGTCTGCAAACCAACCCCACAGCACCCAGCCAGCGAGCACACCCTGCGCCGGGCTCCTCTCCGCACACTAATCTCTAAAACCTGACTTCAGGCGAAAACACCTCCCTGCGCAGGACCCTGAGCTGGCTCCTGGCTTCGGAGCCAATGGGGGACCCCCAGGACCCCTCTGCAGCCCCTCCTCACTCCCCTCGCCGTGGCTTTGCTGTGTGGAGGGCTGGGGGTGCCGGGGGTGTCCGGCTCAGCTCCGCCG
>NW_010126759.1:1667-2358 GCF_000699245.1 Pterocles gutturalis
GAGACCCGATTGCACAAGCCTGGCGGCGTTATCCCTCCCGATCGAGCGCTGATAAATTATCAGTTTGCTCTGGGCTCCAGGGCTGGTGGGGAGGGGGGGACACCCCGGAGCCACCCCGTCCCTGGGCTGCGCGGAGCCAGCCAAGGGAGGGAAACTCCCCAGGGACTGTCTCAGCTTCTCTGTTCAGGATAAATCTGTATCGTCATGTCAAACAGCACCTTTATCGATGAGCAGGTTTGTCTAAATGTTGCATTTGAGGAACTGAAACCATTTGTAAACAGAATCCAGATTTTCGCCTGAAAATACACCCGGGAGCAGCGTTCTGGGGTCAGAACGTTTCATCCTGACGTCCTTTTAGAAGGAACCATCTCAGCTTTCCAAAGGAACACTTCTGTTCCAGCTTTGACAATTTCTATGAAAGGGCTCTAAAAATAAATCGTTGCAATCAAAAGCCAAGTGAACACCCCCAAACCCGGGGCGTTACGGCCGCCCACCACCCCAGCAGCCTCGCTGCTACCCGAGAGGCTCGACGCCAGCGTGGCATCGCTGTGGTCACCGGGATTTGAACGGGAAAAACCCTAAAGGCAGCGCTGGGGAGACACCAGCATCTCCTCCTGCTGCCGCCGTGCGGGGACCGCAGTGGGGACCACGGCAGGGACCGCGGCAGGGACCATGCCACCCCGGTGAGGGC
>NW_010126760.1:0-251 GCF_000699245.1 Pterocles gutturalis
CTCTTCGAGAGGGCTTTAAACTAGGTTCAAAGTGGGAAGGGGGAATTACCAGGCACGCTGAGGTTAGGAGTGAAATCAACAGTTCAGCTCAAGTTCCTCTACACTAATGCACGCAGTGTGAGCAACAAACAAGAGGAGCTGAAGGCCATTGTGCAGCACAACAGCTATGACTTAGTCACCATCACAGAAACATGGTGGGACGAGTCTCATAGCTGGAGCGCTGCAATGGGTGGTTATAAGCTATTCACAAG
>NW_010126760.1:965-1295 GCF_000699245.1 Pterocles gutturalis
ACTGAGGAAAAAAAGGAGAGTCTATCACCTCTGGAAGAAAGGTCAGGCAACCCCAAAACAGTACAGGGATCTTGTTAGATCATGCAGAGTTAAAATTAGGAAGGCAAAAGCCCAACTGGAACTCAACCTGTCTGCAGTGGTAAAAGATAATAAAAAATATAACAGGAAAAAGAGAGCCTTGGAGAATCTCATCCCTTGTTGGATACAGGGGGGAACATCATCACCAAGGACGACAAAAAGGCTAAGGTGCTTAATGACTTCTTTGCCTCAGTCTGCGAAAGTCAGATCAGTAATCCTCATGGTATACAACTCCCTGAGCTGGTAGAGAAG
>NW_010126761.1:0-20374 GCF_000699245.1 Pterocles gutturalis
CTGCGCTTTCCGCCGGTCCCGAGGGGAGCGGGGCTCTCGCGGGCATCGCCACGGCGCCTGTCCCCCCCTCGCCAGGACACCCACGGGGGTCCCTCTGCCCCCTCGCGCTCGATGCGGGACCCCCGCAAGGGAGCCACTGCCGCGCAAACAGGGGGAAAGCGTGGAAGGGTCAGGGCAAACCCAGCCCGGTTCAGGACACGGGTGTCCTCCACTCCGAAGAGGTGTTTTTCAACCACAACAAGGTTTCGGGGTTTTTCGAGAGCAGCTGGCACAAGCGTCCTATTGGTAGAGATCAGTTTCAAGGTATTTAATCCTAACTGAGGACAAAGTAAGGATGAAAACACAAAACACACACATAGAAAGCAACGGTCATAAGAGCTAATGCCAGCCTCCCTCTGCCACGGGGGTTTGTTCTACAAAGCAATGTAGCGCTGAAAACACATGCATCAACATACAGCTGCCTTACTTCCTCAGGCACACTGTCTTTTGGCATAACCACAAACAACTACCTACAGCTGTTTTAATCAAATAGCTAAAAACAGGAGTAGGCATTACATGGTTCCAAAATATGACTGAGGTGTCTCTTTAGATAGCACACCTTTCAACCAGAAATTAAAGGACAGAAACAAATCCACTTTCACTTCTGTTGCCCAATATTGCCAGCACCTTTATTTCCAGCCATAAGAAAGTAACTGGGAAATAGCTAATGTTGCTAATTAAATTCACCACCACGTTCTGCACCAGTCTGTGGGCAAAGCAGACTGCCCTTGTACAGAGAGCTCAACAGCTTGAGGAAAGCAGAGAAACTGAGCTATGCATTTTAGGAATCTATAAAGCTGTTTCCTGTGGTTTTGTGAAGTCAATGTTACCAACTTCTGCTTCTAAAACAGGATTCTTGCACTCTGCTCAATTATTCCTCAGTTAGATATAATAAGCTGTTAACGGTCACAGCCCAAGATCAAACCAGACTTGCTTTGTTGTATCAGAAAGGATTAGTTCTGAAGGCAAAGAAGGGCACAAATTTTCTGTATCAGACCTCTGCTTCTGAGAGAACGGTTTGAGAAGCTCTGAAGCTTGAAAGGCTGCAATCTAAACACAAATTACTTTGCCCACTCAAGGTGAGGGTCTGTCCTGGCTTTTTCCTCAGTTCTCTTTGTATACAAAAGCAAAGGCCACAAGGAGCAGCTGGGACACATTTTTGTCTTTTCAACCTGGAGCATCATAACACATCCATACTTTGTTTCAAGCGAGACAAAGTGGTGACACAGCACAAGCAATACTACAGAATACCACTGACATAAGCAAAGCTGCTGGTTTTTACCCTCTATGGACAGATACAGAAAGAAGGACAAGACACCCCATACAGGTTTACTCCAGAGACGACCCCCCACCCCCACAAACAGCACGATTCCACCAGGCAACTCTGATATCGAATTATGTCCGATTGCTTTTTCACAGAATAGTGGAGGGAAACCATTAACTCCCCCTCTAACTGCCCAAACATGAAGGTCAGAATCAACCTGAGACCTCTTAGCTCAAAAAAAAAAAAAAAAAAAAAAACCCCCCCAAAAACCCCAAACCCCCCCCCCCCCCCAAAAAAAAAAAAACAAAAAAAAACCACACCCCACCACCTCTTGTTGCACATAGTGGTGCAAATATACATCTTTTTCACAACCTTCCCTGAGAAGGTGTTGGGGAAGGCAGAACTGCTGCCCTAGTAAATGTCTGCCACAAAAGCCTGGCTCATCAGAAATTCTAGTCCCTTCTCACACCTCTAGACTTACCTGCTACAATGTCTCTGGAGACAGGCGCAAATCTCTACCCAGCAAAGCTTAAGAACAACAATAGGAAAATAAATCCAACTCTAAGGAAGAGGACTCATGGGAATTGAGACTGATTAAGTTAAGATCTTGTTCCATTAGAAATAAGGAGTGCTGTGTTTGTCTGGGATTTGAATGACCTGCCTAATTAGATTTTAATTTGTTCCTTCTCCCTTAAACTGGAGGGATACTTGACACCCACAAGCTTTAGGAAAATAAAGCAAAAGTATAAATGGCATTGCTCTTACTGTCAATAGCAGCCATTAGTAAACTTCTTTAAGCAATTTGGAAAGCCTATTGCAAAACAGGAATTTTGGCTGATTTTATAAACTGATGTATTATTGACAGCCTCAGTGGATGTAGAAGTAGCTATCTGTTTTATCAAGACTGGTGTCATGTCTCTTCCAGACCTACATTAATGATTCCTTATTTTCCATGATGCCTCCCCTTTGACCAGGAGCATTTAAAAAACATTGGCAAGGTGAAAGCCTGAGAGGCTCCCTCTGAGCCCATTTTACAATAGGAATAGATAAAAAGTGAAGTTTTCCTCAAAAGACTAAAGTCTTTACATAGCCATTTAAAAAAGAAAGCCTAAGAAAGGACCATCTTAAGAGGAAGGTACCCACTGATTCTCAGAGGAACCAAAATTGAAGGACAACAAATGCACAGTATTGTACTCTTGAGCGAGATCTGAAGGAGAAGTTATGAGCTAGAGAATTACAACTCAGCTAAGGGGACCAGGAGTCCTGTCAGAACAGTGATACAAAGTTGGGGGAAGGCATCTTGATGGCCAAAGTAAGCTTAGGAATGGAATATATAGCATATAACCATTTACTATTTTCCTTATACAATGTAAGTCATTTCTTGAAGACAGACTTTACAGAAGACTACTTGTTCATCTGTCTAGGACATGCAATATTTAAGCAGCACAAGGCAGAATGGCCACAAGATGGAGATCTGGGAAAGGGCACGCTGACCCTAGCAAGAAGTTCTGCAGAGGGTGAAAACTTAAGGTATGTCAGGTAAAGCAGATAGGTCACTCTTCAGTGGTGAGACCTCGTAACACAAAATCTATGCCTAGGAAGCACTGAAGAGGTCTGAGACAGTGACTGAAAGTGATCTCTGTGCAAATATGATTTGAAGCAAATACAATTCCAATCCCATAGGTCAAAACCCTGCAAACTGGGGATTATTCACCATCAGGTGGCGCAAACCAGCACTGCTGGACAGCTGCATTCAGAACTGTACTTCTGACAACACCAGAGTGACTATTTAATAATTTACCAGTTGGATGTCCTCTCCAGGTCCAGCAGATGCACTCCAGATAAAGTTATCCATAGGCTTTACAGACTTTATCTATCTGCAGAGGAAACATTCAAACCAGCTCCTTTTGGAATTGGTTCCAGAGTGAGATTTGTTTATTTTGTCACAAGCCTTAAAAATTCTGACAGGATCCCTTTGACCACTGGAGCCCAGAAACACCAGGCCTCACATACTCAGGGCACTGCACACCATACCAGAGCCTCAGATGTACAAGATACCTTTGAAATGTATGCTGTCCCTGCCATAGGGTGGTAGGGAGAAAGCAGCGTAACTGCTTGGATACAACAATGGCTTTTTTTTTTTTTAGCAGCAGGTCCGTGGACAGCTGTCATTGTAGCAGAGCCAGTGGATCCAGCTCTAGCAACTTCAGTTTCTACTTTCAACTCCTCAGTACCCCTCTAGAGCTTGATCTAGTTTGGTTAAGCAGTAAAGAATCCTAAAGCAGACTGACAGGCAACTCAAACACATTCTAGCAGAGAACCAGAAGTTGCTACTACATTGCAGAAGTGGGAGCTCAACCTAACAGACATCCTATTTCAGTAAGTACCTCCAAACATTAAAAAGCCCTACATACACTTGATGCAATGCTCCATTTTACAACTGAGAACCCCAAGCAAAAACTCACATAAGACTTATCTTTCAACATATTTCAGTGAGGATGCAAAAGAGCTAATAGTAAGAAAGAATCAGGAGCATTCCCAAGCTCCCTAAAACCTGCCAGCTTAACTAATCTCATCTACATGCAGTCCATGTCTCCTAGTGTCATATCTATCCTTTAGTTACTGCTCTGAAGTGAAAAATTGTTCCTAATGTGGCACTCATTTCAGTGTCAGAGTAGAAATGCACAGGAAAAACTAATATTGAACAGCACAGAAGCTTGTTGCCTCTGTTGCAGCCCCTTGGATAGGTTTGTATACCTGAATGCTCATATATTCACCTTCCAGCACCACAAACAAACCAACTGAAAAAGATAACTACTATTCCTGACAAACTTTGCCTAACAAAAGAAAACAAGTTTAACTCCAGTTGCACATTCCAGTTAAAATATGACACAGTATATTGTGGTTTTTGCAATGCTACTGCTGGATTCAAGACTAGATGGTTATGATGTTACAGTTAAATAGTAACTGTATACAAGGGATACGAGATTCGCAGGAAATATTAGTTTTGCCCTAAACAGCACTTTCCTTTATTTTAAGCTTTTGTTTGACAAAAAGTGCCTCTAGTCTAACCTAAAATTACTCTAACAAAAAAGCCTTGTGTGGGTACTACATATAAGTAGTGAACAGCCTTAAGCCTTTGGGCACCATTGTAGCACAGAGTTATATATGGATATTTCAGTGTTCAATTGCAACTGTGTTGAAATATTTAAACAACAAGAGCCATAAAAAGGAAGGAATTGGTTTACAAAAATTACATTACTTACAGTGATGATCTGCGAAAGTGTCAGTACATTTTTAGAAAGAAGATTAGCTTACATGTCCACAAATTGCAGTATAAATCAAGCTAGCTAGCAGAAGTTGTCAAAATACACTTCCATATCATAAAACCTGCCTTTGTTGCATTTATTCAAGGTCAGGAGAGTTATAATGAAGTGGTTGGCAAAGGTTCAGCTAACTTATCTGAGAAGGTGACTTTTGGCTTTTTCCTTAAAAAGGAAAAAGCTTTCACTGAAAAAGCCTCTCACCTTTTTGATCACAAATTAGCCATTGAAAATGTGAAGCAAATGCACACCAATTGAGTAATATCTGCTTGAGTTGGTAGTGAAGATTAGCATTCAATCTATCTTCACAGACAAAATGCTCCATCAACAACACAGTTGTAGATGGCAGCATGAGAAGGAAAGGATGGGAAGTTTATCTCTGATCTAGAGTACAAGGTGCTGAAGGAGAACATCAGATTAGATTCCTGTGTCAGAAGGAAAAAGCTAATTTCATAAGGAAAGTCTCTTATCCTCCAAAGATACATCTGCTTACATTAGAAAAAGATTATTTTGTTACTTAACCACAGGTACCAGCACTTACAAGCTTACCTTATCCAGCAACACATTCTGCCATAAGCGGAAGATACTGAGGTAGCTTCTGTCTCTTGCACTGAATGATGTGAAGAAAAACTGCAGAAAAAATAAGTTGCAAAAAGCTCACTTGTAGGTATTTTCAAGAAACCCAGAATATTTCCTTGTATTTTGAATATCCTAAGGTTTTCAGCAATGGTATGCTCCTCTAACACTCAACAAACCTGGGCTCATATTCCCCACTCTCCACACTTTTAATCACTTTTAATAAGCAAGAGTTAGTTCCCCAATATCCACACAGTATATAAAGACACTTGATCTTCTGGGCATTCAATTGCAATCATTTGTACCTTCAGCATAAAGGAAGAGCTCCCCCTCTACTAACTACACAGTTAAATCTCTCTCACGCTCTCCAAATAGGAGACGGAACAAATCAGAGATGCACATGCCTGTTTTTCACAGGTCACAGTCCTTTCCATCCTTCTGCCACATATTCCTTTTACTAATCTTTTCAAAGGGGAAGATGTGAAATTAAAATAGGATATCAAACTAAATGCATCATTTGCAGTATTAAAGTCTTTCCCATTTGAAAGTTTAACAAAGAGGTTTATCTTCCTTGATAATGAAAGTTAATATTTAATAAATTGAGAGGGAACAATCAAATACGAGGAATCACAGTTCCTTCACAAAGAATAGCTCCAGATTCACCCTGGAAAGCTATTCTCTGTATCCAGCCAAGAATTATTATTTTCAAGGCATTTACAGAAATATCATGAAGTATGTTGCACATAAGAACATTGTGCATTGTGCTTTTCAGTTTTTCCAAATACACACCCAAAACCTGTGCTTCCCAGCACATAAAACTGCATGTTCTATGGGTAGATTTCTTCATGACTTGAAACCCATGAGATCACAGTCCTCCTGTTTTCAGCAATTTTCTTCCCGGGGCACTTTAAATCCAGTGAGTTTGATATTTTTGTGATCTCAAGCACACACATTCTGAACTCATGCCCTAAACTTTCAGTTTTCAAACTGTTTTCCTTTTGAGAATCAGTGGGACAAAAACTCCCTTATTTTCTGGCTACTGCATCAATACTCCTAGGAGATTCTGCAATCAAACTGAAGTTGAATTATCAAGCCAAATGTACAGGGAACAAACCATTAAGTCTGTCTTCTATTCCCAATCACATTTAAAGATTTGACAGGGAATTTACTCATGCAAATCTAAAAGTACAAGTGCTCTGCCCTGGACATGATCATTTTAAAAGAAAAAAACATTTAAATACAAGTTTTCACCTTCTCTCCTTTTGTTGCTATTTGTATGGCATTTGGAATGAGCCGAGCAGTCTTCTCCTTCGTCATGAAAGTGATATCCTTTAAGGCAATAGAAATCTAAGCAGAAACAGATTTAGTAAGACACCAAAAAACAGCTGTTAAGACTAAAAAAATACAAAGTCAGAGAACATGCAAGAGATAGCCAAACTAACCCCAAACCCTGGGATGCAGTTCAGTTGAGATCACAAAGGCAATTACTGCCTCCACTTGCTAAACTTAACAGCAAGTACTCCAAAGCAGAAGCAAGTTAAGATGACTGAAGAGTAATCTCCTTTCACACTAGGACTAGGGCAGCAAGTAGTTCCTTCTTTCCTACCACTCCTCCAGCAACGCTCAAGGATTAAAGGCACAATCCCAACCACATGCAAACCACAGATTTGAAAGCCAATCCCAATCCATATGCGATACGTAAGGCAGGACATAGATCAGATAACATACTGTCTTGTCTATGTCATCTCACAGAAGTTTGCAATCTAGCCCATTTTCACTGAAGTTTATTTGCAGCCCAGACACCACAAGGAAATCTTCCTGCTTGGTTGTGTTCTTCTTGCATATTAGTACTTGAAATGTTTCTGTTTAGAAGAACATGGTCTGACTGGCTGCAACAAGCCATTTTCATTCAGCTTTACCCCCTCCCTTGGAGATAAGACTATGCTGCCATTCAGCTTAAAGAAAGGAAAAACATACAGTTGGATCTTGCTTTTTCCTGTCTGTGCAGAAGGTCCTCCATTTACTCTCCCTCTCTGCACCAGCACAGCTGCTAAGGAGGTCTCAAAACTTGGCTCTACCATTGTAGTAGCTGATGAGCTCAGATTGCCTTAAGATATTGCTTAAGGTATCACCCTGCTACACAAGCAGGAACAGGATACCACAATGTATACTGTTTTGATTGAAAGAAGACTCTTTGAATTCAAAGGTGTCATTTCGAAAGGTGGGTTTTTTTAAATCTCAGGTATTCAATAAGAAACATTCAACCATCAAATCCATCTGATGAAATTAAGCTTGGTTTTCAGTTAAGCATTTCTACACCCCTTCATTGTCTTAAGTACACAAGCTATTTGTTGTCTGTCCTGTGTACTTCAGAGCATACATAGTAGAATTTAAGAGATTAACTTAAGGTATGAGCAGTCTCACAGCTGCAGAACATTTTAACACACCTCCACCACCTATTAACTATTCCTTTTCTCATTCACTGCCTCATCCTATTTCTACAGCAGATGCAACAACTGCTTGAATGAAAAATTTTAACTCATTAATCTAGTTTGACAGAAATAGATATTTGTGACATGTTGGCTCTCTACTTTTCCTCATACTGTTCAGAAGATACAGATCACAATATAAGAACTTGCAGAGGTCGTTTACGGATTCTCTTCAGCTCTAAGATGCTGATATGCGAATTTGAGACTAAAGCAACTAAGGTTCAATGCGGAGAGCTCTTGAACAGGGCAACACCATGTACTGTATCATGCTCCTGGTCTTACAGGAGAACATGATGTGTTACATTGCTTCATAGAGCAACTCTCCTCAGTGAGGAAAGGCAAGTCATCATCCAGAAATGTAAAAGATCAGCTTTAGCATAACTCCTGAACTCCTTCCTGTGCTGAATGACTGACTGAACAGGCTTACTTCAGCATTCACATGTCTCCAATGCTAACCTCATTTTACAGAGCAACAGATCTGCATTTCCAGTCAGGGATGCAGGCTCTTTCCTTTCAGCACAAAGTTACTAGCATGAGATTGACAGGATAAGATCTGAGGGACTCTTATATCCTGATTGTACAGGACAAAGAAGAGCTGGGATTCAAGAGAGCTAAGCAATCTTACTGTGGTCTCCCATCGGAAAATGTTGCTGTGGAAACAGAGCCAATTTTCTGAGAGATACAAGCGTCCTTGCAGCAGGATATCCTTCTGGAGTGCACAGGCATAATCTGTGTACAGAGAGCAAGAGCAAGTTTACTTACTTATTGCAGCTCAGTTGAACCAAACCTGTTAACTTAAAATGAGACAAGCATATTACAATACAAATAAAAAGCCATTTCTTCACACAGCAAAAGTTTGTGAAGGCAGACTTGTACTGGGTTGCATCCAGACCATTGCTGAGGGAACACCCCAAAGCCAGAGCTGATGGAAGTATCTGTATGAGGATGGCAATCCATGCATCACTCCCCTGTGCACTATCCTGTATTTTCAGAGGTATCAGCCAAGATCAGGCATACATGGGAGCAGTATTCATAAGTCAAACTTCAAAGCACCTAAACAACAGTATACACAAACATTCTATAGTATAACACGTTATACTGTCAACTCCTACATAACAGTAGTTCTTACGTTGTAGCAAGATAATTTTTCACAAAACAGATCCTATCACTAACTAAAACTATCTGCAGAGTGAGACACTAAAAGGCAGCTTGAAGCTATCCAGTTCTTCAGGCAGCAGATATTTTCAGAAGCTGTCATTTTTATTATGATACTGCCTCTGGCTGAAACATCCCTATTGAGAAACAGATTTCATCTAGAATGCAATTAACCATCATCAGATACCTGCTAATTAAGAACAAGAGCAGAGGATTTGGTTGCACTTTTTTTAAAAACCTCTCAGAGAGCTTTCATAATTTCAGAGCCTGAAGATTCAAACAAAAGGAATTTGTAGAAGTACCACTGCTGGAAAGTTAACACAAACCCCTTTTGAAAGCACCAACACAAAGAACATTACTTTATGTATAGAAAATATGCAGAATATACTTATTCATGCAGGATGTTAATGATTTTAACTATAGAGGTATCAATGAGTTTTGTTATTTTGAAAAGCATTGTATCTGGTATTGTGTGAGACAGAATTGTGATTATGCATACAACAAGAAGATGAGCACAGTTCTTGTTCAAGTATCAAGAGGTTCAGGAGTTCCTCATCATCCTAACTTCAGGGTAAGTCTGCATCTACAGAAGCTTTTAATATTAATTTTTTAAATTCTCTTGGGGTTTCCCCTCAAATAATCAAGTGGAAATAAAGTTTCTTGCAACAAGCATGAGGCATGTATACAAGCCCTTGGAGACGTAACCGCAAACAGAATTACATAAACTTCAAGAAATCCAAACCAATAAGTTGCAAGTGCATGTTCGAAGAGATGTCAAATACCAAAATGCTGGGAACAGGAAGGCAGTGGGAGTTTGAGGTTAAGGACTTGAGGAAAGCATTACCAAGAATTTTGCAATTGACTTCTATGTGTGGGGCAGGGAAAGGGATTCAGATCTACAAATACTGGAGCACTGGGCAAGTGATGAGCAACACCACCATGACCTACCTACACAAAAGAGAATATCAAAACAAAAGGAAGAGATTAACATTTCTCCTTCTAAGTCTTCAGATCCACTAAATTAAGATGCTGCTTGTAAACATTTTCAGACAAATCGAAGTTAGTGTCACTTCTTTAAACTCCCATTTCGAAAGTCTAAGTCATTTCTCTTTCATTATAAGACAAGAATTATATTCCATATAATCTTTATACACAGTGCTCATTACAGTGGAATAGTTGCTTTTTTTTTTTAACATCTAAGTTAAGAACAGGAGCAATTACAGTTCTTTTAATGAACAGCAGCAAGTAATTGCTTCTTTGAGCACTGTAAAGCCTGTGATAAGTTTCTCTGCATCAAACAGAGGAAGAGCTCTTTGCTTGGAGGATGCAGAAAGTCCTTCCAAAGGAGAACAGCTTTTTTGTCATTAAAAGAAATGTATATAACATAATGACTTCTGATGGAGCAAGTGCTATACCGTTGATATTAACCCATTACTAAGCCTTTCTGCATGTCCTAGGCAGTCTGTTCACTGAAACTGTGCTTCAGTGTTTGCTCCATGGCTTTCTACATCAATCCTGTGTAAGGAGAAACATCAAAACAATGCTTTGAAGTAGTATCCATTTACTTCTGTTTTACTTCTGTACTGAACTAGAGTATTTTTAAAATGCAGAAGGCATTTCAGAGGATAACTGCCTCCTTCTGAGGCTGGAAAAGAATACAGGGATTTAACTGTTTCTGTGCAAGCGAAAGCTCTAATTTCTCTCCGTTAACCTGGAAGGAACTTTACATGCTGCAAGCATATCCTGACAGCCTCTCAATATTCACTTCCTTAAAGCTTGCATAAGATGAGAGGCAAACTTTAAACAGTCACAATGCTGCTTTGTATAAAAACACCATCCAATTTTTAGACAGTGTATTCGTTACACAATGCTTGGGCAGCACAGGCAGGCTTACCTGCATGGCAAGGGACAAAAGAGGGAAGAAATAAGGTGCATAACTGCTTACAAAGGAGGTTATAAGTTTGCCTTCTTTGAATTTTGATGGTGAGCAAAACAGGGAGTCAGAGCTTAAAAACATTTTTATCTACCCTCAATATACCATGTTGACAAATCTATACAAGTGCACAGCGTTATAAGTCAGGATAAAAGGAAGATTGGTTTGTGTCTTCCAATTATCTCCTACGATGGCTGATGGGAATTACATACTTAAATACTGAATTTTATGTCCTCATACCACATAGCTGTCACTTGTCTCTGAAAAGTCTTTTAAATTACAAGCACTCCCTGTGTCACTCAGTCCCAGAAGTCACATTAATCAATTGCCTAGGGCAAGGGTCTAGGCTTAGTCCCAGGGAGTAAGGGAAATGCTTCTGCTAAAGATGAGCTACCTACATAACAGAATCACTGATGCAACATCCTTTGCATCCAAGTATCAAACCATTTCAACTATGGAATCATTCCTGCCTCCCCCAACATCCACAGCAACCAACTCCGCCATAAATAGTTGCCTCTTCAAAATAAAATAGATGGCTCAAGACACTCACAGGATAGAAAATAAATGGTTATGACACTGCAAGAGGTACCAAGTTGGTTGTCTGTGCTGGAAAGAACATAAAACAAATCCAGTACTCTCGGGATTTAACTCTACCTCTGTTCTTCTTGCACTTACATCACACAAGCCTGTCAATGCACATATGTTGAGTTTGTGCTCAGTGCTCACCCTGACCCTGCACAGTGACTCTTCTTTCCAGCTTGTCAGCTAACAGCTGTCGGACAGTCACATCTCCACTGCTATCAAGAAGGGTTTTGCCTAAAAACCCACTAAAAACGCAGTAGCAGGAGAAGACAGGAAGAGGCTCTCATCCCATATCCAGATGAAGTAGAAGATTCTGTATCCTCTCTTTCACTTCTGAACCCCCAAAAGGAATCTGTCTTTTCTCACAAAGCAGGCAGTACAGGAGAAGAGTATGGACCTGACTTTTCCATTAAGGTATTCGATGCTAGTTCAGAGACAGAAGAATAGGAAGGTATCAGCTGTAGTTAGAATTTGCCATAAAAAACCCCCTTGTCACTGCTGCAATCTGGAGTTATCACCCAGAAGACAAGCACTCTTGGTGTGATTACAGCTTACCTACTATGAGTCTCTCCGAGTCTGGCAGATGAGAAAACTGTCTCTTGAATTCCTCGTTCCTATATTTGTAAGTAGAACTTGAGAGCTGCAACAAAGAACAGGAAAAGGTTAAGTAAACAGACTTATTTTCAGACAGCAACTGTCTTCATACTCGATCCGTAATTTTATCCTCATGAACAAGTGTACATCAAAAGAGTAATAAAGAATAGGTGGTATCTAAATGTGATCATCACTGTAACTTTATGCTTGCTTATGTAACAGTGTGCTTCCAGTATTTAGGATATGATGGTTCAAACTGTTCCCTATATCAGGCCAGATGCTAATTACAAGGCATTACAGTGGTATGATGGCAACCTGCTCTGCTCAGGAGGACTTGAGAGCCCCTTCCAGGGCTAAGTCTTCTAGCACAGACTAAATAAAGAGGCAGCGACACCAACACACAGGAGGTAACAAGAACAGATCAAGTCCTCGTGCAGGCCACTAGCTGGACACAAGGACACAACATAGAACATTGATTTCCTGGCCTGTTCTACATTTCAGCCCATACTTAAAAAGATCACTGCCTATGGTTCACTTAAGATTCAAATTGGCCAGTAAACTCACAGCAAAAAAGATTAATCTTGATGGACTTTAACTCCTTATTCTTATAAACTAACATGCCTGCTCCCATTCAAATAAAGAACTTCAGCATGTTCTCCAGAAACTATTCTGCTGTAAAAGCCCTATTTTTCATTTTGCAGTAATAACAAGGACATACTTTTTTCTTAACAGACATTATCCACTTGTTTTAGGGACCGTCCTAAGTAAATGCTATATAACGTAATGACTCAGCTGGACTACAGCTAAGACAGAAAGAAGTCACTTTCAGATGTTACCAAAACCAGGTATAAATGTACTATAAAAGCTTCTTGCTAAAGATCTTAAGCATGTGGCTGCTATTCTCTCCTTGAGCACCTGTGTTACTCCAAAACTTGACATTCACCATTAAACCAAACTCTACCATAAGATCAGTGGGTATTTATGTTTATGGTGAGGGAAGAAAGAAAAGAGGAGGCAAAGAACCACTCTTGACTATATGAGCATTCCAGCATCGTTATTAATAAAAACACCCAGTTTTAACACACTACTGCAGCATGTTAGTTGATCACCACCCTTTCGTTATGCCTGTGCTTGTTGTCAAAACAATCCCAGAACAAAGACATATTTCTCTTCATCTTGAAGGTCTTTTAATAATCTAGTGCCAATAGTGCCCCCACCTCATAAGATTCCCACATTTTGCTGTTTTCCACAGAAGACATTCCTGATTCTTGCAGTTCAAAAGTTACCTGAAGACCACTCTACACACATGGTCTGTCATCTACTTACACTTGACAATCAAGCTCTTCTGCTACAAGCACACTTAAGTGCTACTTCAGGGTCAGGTGTTTAAGTGCATATAACACAGGAGAGGGCAATGTCACCCTGACACAGTTCAGCTTTAAAAAAAACCAAACCATTAATGTTACCTTCTATTACCATCAATAAAAGAAAGCATATATGTCTGACCACTGGTGAGTACATATTTGCTGTCCATTAATATTCTGAGCATTGCAATGTAAAAAATGAGGGTGGGAGACAGAAAGTATGTCCATCCCTACCCTTCTGAGAAAAGTAGGCATGAAAGCTTTAGGTGTAACTGACAGGGCAATGTGTCAGATGTCCTCTACGCCGCACACTCCCAGTTATATTTCAGCTATTTCTGAGATTATGAAAATAATACTCTTGAAGAACATGTCACCTACTAAAGTAGACAGGCTATGGTTTCTTGGTCTTGCCACATCATGCCCTGAAACACACGCTTTTAAATGATCATCTGAAACAGGCATCCAATGATTGTACTGCTTTCAACAAATTGAGTTCTTTGCAATTACTCTGGGAAGAGATATGGAGAAGAATGAAAAGCTAACTCGGATCTGTAAAGTTTGCACCTGTCATTCCAGAGACTCTACAGCTTACTCAGTCATACCTCAACCGACTGAAGTCTGAGCTTGTGATGACAGCACTAACATACAAGGGGAAAAAAGAACTGGTCTGCCATGAGAGCAAAAGAAAGTTCACGGTCTTCAAGTCTGAATTACAAAGCCATGATTTAAGAAGCCATGCTTTTAAGGAGGGAAGCACGTTCTCAAACACACTGTATACATATATATATATATATAGCTAAGAGTTACACTGAATTTAAGCATTTTTGTTGTTATAAGACAAAAAGAATCGGGAGGAGAAGAATAGGAACACTACAGTATCAGACACATTTATATTAGTGCGTCAAATCAGCCAGTTCAACACCACCAAGAATCCAAACTCAAGATATCTTGGGTTTTACTTAGAAATGGAATTACTCTAGAGAATAAAACTTGCTACAGCTTGTCTGAGAAACCCTTTCTGGCATTTAAAAGCGTTCTTTGTCACAAGTGACAAAGTAGGCTATAAGAAATCCGCTTATTAATTGTAGATTTCTACTGAGCTCTTAGGACATTTACGAAAAGACAGCTCTGAATCCTTACCTAATCAGCAGAAAAAGAGTAAGCACATTGAAGCTTTTTTAAGCTTATCTTTTCCTTACTTTGCACTAAAACTAGCTCACTTAAATCTCCAATTATTACACACTCAGTATGTGGCTTGGTGATTAAGAGCTCACTCAATGGACTTGAGAAACAACAGGGACAATTTTAACACTACTGGCACTATCAATTTCCTTAAAGTCAAGAAAATAAGACATTTCAATTTCTATGAATACAGCATCTCTCAATGACCATCATAATATCCAAGATGTGCCAGCGTTTGAGGCAGGTTGCCACCTCTGGGTTACAAAACTTACCAACGATTATTAAAAGAAGAAAGGCATAAAAATCAGACTGTAGTATGACATTTAAGAAGTGAAAACAGTAACTAATTTTTAACATATGCACATTTCTAAGTTTAATTATAAGTCATCAGGCAAACACTTTGCCTGAGGATAATCTTAGGCACGGATGGGTATGCTATATTTAATCACTAAGTAAATTATTAAGTCCAGCCAACAACATATTAGCATTCTTTATCTGAAGCCATAAAATATACCAGAAACGTGTAAAACAGCATAAGCAGAAAAACCTCTTCAGTGTAATCCAGAAAGCTTTACAGAAGACAGTTATGTAAGAACCAGATACTACTTGAAGACATAACCAAGTGATTCTCATCCCCTGTTTAGAAATGGACCAGAGTCCAATACATAAAGTCATGTTTCAGAAAAAAACCACATTAAACATAACTAAGCTGAGTTATTTATATGATAGAAGCCTGTTAAAAGACAGCTTCCCTTCACATTTACGTCTTCAAAGTGTGGACATTGCACAATAATTTGAGCCATTTAGCAAACTGAAGGAAAATTAAGCTACATCTTCTCCCAGGAGTTCAGCAAAAATGCTAATTGTTAAATTATTTGACTGCACATATTACTAGACATGCAAATAGTCAATCAACCTCAGCAGAATGGTGTGCACATTTTTTAACATTTGCTAATGACAATACTAATCTTGCATTTGCTTTGTTAGTGTTTTCCTCTTGTTTTGAGACACCACAAAAAACACCTTTACCTGACAATTTGCATTCTATAGTTTTAACATGCAACTATGAATACAAACAGCTGAGAACACACGTAAGTTGACCTCACCAGTAGAGCAATACAACCTGGATGTCATCTCATTTGAGGAGATGGATATGTGCCTCCCGCTGAGCTTCAGCCTTGGTATCAGCTCCTGCCAAATCCATGGGGTCCCAGAATCAAACAAGCCTATAAGCTAGCTGCCCCACCTACTCCCCTTTTATGTTCAGAACCCTCACCTAACCATCAAAATACAGCCAATGAGATGCACGGCTTTGCTGCTCTGCCTACAAGCAAGCAAATCCAGGCCCCTATCTCTATACTCCACTTAAAGACCACCTGATGTGCTATTCCCCAAAAAACAAAAGAGCTTGACCTGTACTTTCCTATGGAGTTTCTAGACATGGTCAAAATCAAATTTGGAGATGTTAGTAAAGCTAGGATGAAGTACTTTTTAATCCTACACTAGCACATTAAAACAAACATTAACTATCCTGTCAAAAAAATGTTGCATTTCTACTGTTTTCTCTCCTCTTCAAATTCATCTAAAATCCTGCTTAGCACCAGGAGAAAGAAAAAGTAAACAGTCTCCAGAAGAACAACAGACAGTTAGAGAGATGTTTATTTTATACAAAAAGATTACATGTATTCCTGGTAAGGGAGAAATAAAAACCAAAACCAAACAGAACATACCAACTTCCCACTTTCGGTGAGTCTAAAGGCTCACTAGGGTAGGAAAGAGCTAAGCTAACAGCCCTGAACAAAAGCCTCATTTAGCAGTATAAGGCAGGCAAACTTCAGACTTCGTATACTCCAAAACAGATTCAGGCAGACTTACCTATAAACACAAGAACAACTCCCATGGCACACTGAGATGGTGGTCTCTCTGCTGAGGCTACCTGTAAAACGTGCCAAGTCTGACAAGCCTTACCATCAGAGAAATGTTGATCCCACTGCAGCTGTTTCTTCAGTCCAGAAAAGCCCATTATGACCATCCAACCTAATCTATAACACACAAGTCACAGCTATCTCACCATTTAGCTCCTGCTTTAAAACTAGAGCTGCAATGACCAAATTTCCCTTTGGGAAAGAAGAAAAAAAAAAAAGTATTTCACCTTAAATTAAAAGTCACCCCTGATAGAAAAAAAAATCCATGCTAGCTATGGATAGTTCTTCTAGTGGTCTGTTGGTTAATCATATCTTCACAAACTATTTTTTGATTGTGAGGTAGTTACCCAATATCTTCTTTTGGGATAGAGATTAAGCTTCTCAAGTCTATTAGCAAAAAGATTTTTTTTCAGACTTATGGCTCTTCTGAATCCTCTCCTATTTTCACTATGCTTCTTGAGGGCTAGACATAGCCTTGCAGGAGTCACTGCAAACACACACAAATCCAGCTGACATTTTAGGCACAGAATCACAGTGGAAGCTCACGTTCACATGACTACCAGTCTCCCTTATCTTTTCACAGTTCTAGGGGACAGTTTTTCATTTCTTCTGAAAACAAGCACAAGGACATATTTTCAAAGTGTCAGACTTGTTCTCTGCTTACCCTGTCACAAGCAAACAGTGTGGATCCACTCTGTTACAATTATCTATTTTCACTAACCATTCCCTGACAGAATCACGGAAATATTTGGGGTTAGAAATAACATCTCACTGTTGAGTACTCATAAGCTTTACTAGCAGTAACTTACTGTTCTTTTCTTTCTCTTGAGGCACAAAAACATTAAACTTGTACAGGGAAAGAGCCACTCACAGAACTTGAAGAGCAACACTACCTTACTCAGGGTGATTTACTGTGCTGTGTACAGTACACCATGCACTTTAGGGCTGGATGTGTACAGAGTGTCCAGTTTTTTTTTTTTAAGTAAGGAGCTATTTGATTACACCTCAATATCTACACAGGTGTTTTTAATTCATAGGTCATACAAAGGATGTCAACCAACAAAAAAAAGAAAGAAAAACAAGCAAGTGTTGCCAGGGTTGGCTCAGCCACTGTATTCCCTAAGAGCCTGCTTTCCAAAAGTTCCCATGCTCTCAAGGAAATGAAACAAGCTCAAAGCCACAGTGGGAGGGGGAAGAGCTTAAAGAGCCAGGACTATTTTACTTACATTCATTATATGCTGTTCTTCATTCACCCTTAACTTCTGGAGACTAGTGGAGACCAGCAACAAGTGGCATTCTGCAGGGGTCAGTGCCGGGACCGGTGTTGTTTAACATCTTTGAGGGAGACACGGACAGTGGGATTGAGTGCATCCCCAGCAAGCTTGCCAACAACACCAAGTTGTGTGGTGCAGCCAATACGCTGAAGGGAAGGGATGTCAACCAGAGGGACCTTTGAGAGGTGAACTCATGCAAACCTCATGAAGGTCAATGAGGCCAAGTTCAAGGTTCTGCACCTGGGTCAAGGCCATTTCCAGCACAAATACAGGCTGGGAGGAAACAACTGAGAGCAGCCCCAAGGAAAAGGACTTGGGGGTGTTGGTTGATGAGAAGCTGCACATGACCCAGCAGTGTGCGCTCGCAGCCCAGAAAGCCAACCACATCCTGGGCTGCATCAAAAGAAGTGTGACCAGCAGGTCAAGGGAGGTGATTCTCCCCCTCTACTCCTCTCTCGTGAGACCCCACCTGGAGTACTGCATCCAGCTCTGGGGCCCCCAACATAAGAAGACATGGACCTGTTGAAGCAAGTTCAGGAGGGCCACAAAGATGATCAGAGGGCTAGAGCCCCTCCCATACAAGGACAGGCTGAGAGAATTGGGGTTGTTCAGCCTGGAGAAGAGAAGGCTCTGAGGAGACCTTATAGCAGCATTCCAGTACCTGAAGGGGGCCTGCAGGAGAGATGGGGAGGCACTCTGTATCAGGGAGTGTAGTGAGAGGATGAGGGGTAACAGTTTTAAGCTGAAAGAGAGTAAATTCAGATTAGGTATTAGGAAGAAATTTTTCACTGTGAGGGTGGTGAGACACTGCAACAGGTTGCCCAGAGAAGCTGTGGATGCCCCATCCCTGGAGGTGTTCAAGGCCAGGCTGGATGAGGCTTTGAGCAACCTGGTCTAGTGGGAGGTGTCCCTGCCCACAGCAGGGTGGGTGTAACTAGACCATCTTTAGGATCCTTTCCAACTCCAACTGTGATTCTCTGGAGAGGGGAGTCTCATAAGCACAGGGCACTCTTCCAGTGGGCCACTGGCAGGCACAGGGCTGTGCACTAGGGTCATTATGACCCCTTCTGTGGCCCAGACCCCTCTCATTTGCAGAGGCTGAAGGAGAAACATATTTGAACACTTCTTAATGACTGAGCAGAAAAACCAACGGCAGTTCTTCTTCAGCAGCATCCAGTAAGCATTTTGGTGAAACTTTCTTCTGCTAGAAATACAGCATGTAAAATTTCAAGTAAGGGATATTAAAATACAGGCCATGAGCAAATACTCAAGCTACTGTATTTTCTAGGGTTTTGTTTGTTTGTTGACTTTGTATTTTGCTTTTGTTGGGGTTTTTTTGTTGTTTGTTTGTTTTTAATCCTATGAGATCCCACAAACAAGGCTAAAGACAGAGTCACTAGTGCCCCCAAAATGTATGTTACTATTAACTAGTTCTCACATATGCATGAGCAGGCACACTAAAAATGTTAAACAGACTTACTTACCACTAACACCAGTAGCTTCCAAAAATCCATGTAGGAAGAAGCTCTCAGAACTATTTCGTTACAGAGAGCTTTTGAAATATTAGATGCCCACTTACAAAGTATTTGACACCCAGTGTCATGAAACTGACTGAATTAGGTACTTACAAAAGGGAGGCCGCTCCTATTTATTTTAAAGACTAGGTCTAAGAACATCAAAAGTGTCGTGTCCTACAGCACCTCAACAGTAGTCCAGCCTTCACCAGCTCCACTGGGGACTTCAGCACCATCAAGCTGTCACTGACCTAACACCTAAGACTCTACTTTTCTGAAAAGCAGTTCTGGTTGACCACTGACCAGGGAGATCTGTATCACAACTTGTTTATCTCACAGTGTGACATGAACTTGGCTGGACTGGAATCCTGCTCACAAAAGGCCTGGTCCCCTCCTGCACCTCACCAGCCACCTTATCCTTCCGAGGGCAGGAAATAAGGTCTCATACCTGAGGTCTGCCTATATAAGTACAATATCAAATCATGTTGGAGCACAGCTTGGAAAACAGCCTATAAAATCCACAACCAAAGCTGTCACAATTATGATTTTTACAGACAAGAAAATTTAGCATCATATGAAATACTAGGAACTATGTTGCTAACATCAAGTTACATAATCAGAAAGAGACAGAAGTACCACTTTTGTGAACAATTTTAAAATTTGGCTTCATTCCCAAGCAGAAAAAAAAACCTCTGATTTAATGTTTTAAAGATAAAAGATGTAAAGGTATTTCTCTGGAGAACTTCAATTCACATAACCAGTTAAAGAATTTTCTTTAAAGTTTTTTTAGGAAAAAAAAAAAATCTGGAAGAATTTTGTAGCAAAGATTTCAGTTTAGAACATGTGAGGACTTCTCCAGAGCTTCTACTTCAAGATCCCGCTGGAATTAGATCAATTTCACATGCCATCACATTACACTGAAACAGGGTTCAGTTGAAGCTATTCCAACAAGGTCCTTGGGAAACAAGCTGATAACCCTCTTATCAATGACAAGAAAGCCTCTTGTCATTAGTATTACTATAGACTTTTCTCTGGAAAAAAATAGTTTGGATTGAGAATATTCCCTGCTTATTCTGAAGCAATTGCTTTGTAGTATTTAGTACTTTATGCAAATAAGTGTTCTAAGCATTTTTAAATGGTGAAACCAATGTACTTTCCCT
>NW_010126761.1:20405-30693 GCF_000699245.1 Pterocles gutturalis
CAACTCTAATTTGGGTATAAAAAACTCAAATTTCACACCTACAGTGAGGAGCAAAGCATACGCTTCATTTCAGAAATAAAACTGAGACATGAAGCTAACGTGAAGTCAGAAGACACATACTGCCTACACATACCTCCTCCTCTAGCTGCCTGCAGCCTGTTCCAACCCATGCAAATCCCTGGCCAAGACTAAGGCAGCCTCTATGGCTCCTCTACTCTCAACTCATTTGCTCAGAGCCAGTGCTGGACACCATCCAGCAGAGCTACCTAGCATTCTGCCAGGCTCTGCTTGCACACCAGCTTGGAAAACAGGCTGAAACACACTAGCCTTGCAGAACATGTGCACAAACGCTGCAGCAAGTGGTCACAGAAATTTTAAAGAGGTGGGGGGCAGTGTACAGCTACCCAGCTCCAATCTAAAATCACCATCATCTAAACAGATTGTCCTGGTTTCAGTTGGGACAAAGTTAACTTTCTTCGTAGTAGCTAGAGTGAGGCTATGTTTTGGATCTGTGCTGAGAAGAAGGCTGCCAACATACTGATGTTTATAGTTGTCCCCAGGACAGTCAAGGACTTTTCAGCTTCTCTGCTGTGCCAGTGTCTGCAGGTGCAGAAGAACCTGGGAGGGAACACAGCCCCAACTACCAGCCTAGGATTCAACCTTAGGTTTAGGACTGAGACCCAAATGGGCCAACAGTTTATTCCACATCATGCATGTCATGCCCAGTATATAGAAGAGAGTCTGTCTGGAAACTCTCATTCTACAGGTCATCTCCCTCTCTCTCAGACTCTTGGGCTCTTCTCTTTTCCAGGATTGTGGTTTCAGGACTCTCTCTTCTCCAGGATTGTTAGCTGGGAATGGGCTGAGCCTTGGTCATCAGGTGGTGAGCAGTTGCACTGTGTATCACTCATTGGTATATTTGTATATATTACTATTATTATCATTACTATTTTCAGTTTCATTGTAGTTTTTTTATTAGATTGTTCTTATCTCAACCCATGAGTCTCTTTTCCCTTTACCCCTTTAACTCCCTCCCCCACCCCAGGTACAGGGAAGAGTGAGCGAGCAGCTGTGTGGTGCTTTGATGCTATCCCTATGGGTTCAAATCACAACACCGATTTTGGGAGGCAGACTGCAGTCTAGCATAGGTCATTTCAAGTTCACAAAAGTCCCAAAAGGGACAGCAAAGGAAAGCACCATCACCAGGGAAACACCAGCTTGGAAAGGAGCACTGAATACTCAGTGGTCCTCCTCTCTGCATCACTGAAGATATAGCCCCATGTACCAGTCTTAGAGTACATCTACACCTGGTAACTAAGCATGGACCCACATCTACTCTCACACAAGATTTAGTAATAGCTTATAAAGTGGACAATAGCTAAGACATCTCCTCAGCCTGAACTCCAGAGCAGGGGGGAGATCAGGGCATGCTTCATACACACCCAAGTTCCCAAAATGAGTATGCTACCACCCACCCCTCCACCAGCTTCCCAGAGCTCAGTTCTTCGTAGGCACGAGCAGACACTTTGAGGCAAGGGATATAGGGCTTTGCATGCTCATCAAACCTCTCTGCCTGCTCTGAAGGGGGAACAGGAGGCATACATCTATTCCGCTTCCTTTGTGCTGTCTGTCCCTTTCTATCTGCCTTACCTAGGACCTGTCTGCTACATTCCTGCAAGTAACTACATGAAATCAGGCTCTGACTGTCATTTGTGTAGGGGGCTGTTCTGGAAGTGAGGAGGACTACAGAGAAAACAGCGGGCTGTGTAGGAGCTTCACCCTGCACAGACCATGAGTCAGCACTGTGGAGCCCCTCTTTGCTGCATGGCACCACCCACACATCCCCAGCTGCAAGACTGCACCCCTAGAAGCTATCACAACACACATACGGTTTCAGAGCTACAACAGAAGAGGCAGGTGTGTCTGTGCTGCATCCACCTCACTCACTAAAGGCCCAGCCTCCTGCACGTGGCAGCCCCTTGGGCACACAGCTGAATGTAGAGCTCATGACTCACTCAACAGCAGGGATGAGAGATCCCTCTCCTAGCACAGCCTTACTCAGGAAGCTGAGAGAAGAAACAGCATTTCAGGCATTTTAGTCACTTGTATAATCAGATTTAAATCGGTAGGACTGAAAGGAGAATACAACTGAACACAATGGGGCCACATTTACAGTCATTTTCCCAGCCACAGCTGCTTGCTAAGATTAACAGGTTGTCTTCTGTACCCAGCTGGGTGGTGGCACTTAAGATCGCCAGCAGTTCTGTTGTCAAGATGAGGTACATATGTAAATAGCAGGAACTGGTTTCACCAGAAAAACTAGGCAACTCTTCTGCCTTCCCAAAGCAAAGCCAGGACACCTCACAAGGAATCTCTGTATGCTGAAAGAGCAGCAAGATATTGGGAGGCAAATCTACAGAGAAAAATATTCACTGGAAATTTATTTCCATCAGAAAGACAGTAAGAGGATTCAAAGTGATCTCAGAAAGGCTCTGTCAAAGCCTGGGTACCAGTGTGACTCAGGCTTCAGAAATAGTATGATGATAAAGTGACTTAGGTGCATTTCCTGTTTATAAGATAACACCACCTTCAGCTGATGAAACACCCGAGTCTGGAAGTTTGCCATTAGCAATAAGGCCGATAATTTCAGTTTCAAATACACTTATGTAACTGCTACCAAGTACCTCCAAGTTTGTTTGAAACAAACCTTTACATTTTAAATAAGAAGGTTAAGCAAGAACTTCAAGAGATTTGGATGCTTCCATAGAAAAACCACCTTCCCCAACTCTGAACAGGAAAGTAAGGTGCTTTTAGCTCTTCCAGGAGGCAAAATGCTCTAATCTCAGATTTACTGAGTATCCCCATCAATATAATCTGTAGCTGGCAATAACTTCTTTGGACCTGGCAGTAATACTATACCCATAATGCCTCTGCCAGAGACTATATTTCATACTGCCTTCCCAAGACACTAGTACAAGCCAAGACCACAAGAGTCTTAAGTGCCTAGCTCTTCTTCATTTTAGGGAAAAACTGTAGATCTGTACCTATTTTCCTGACTTCAAAGATGCAGCATTCAAACACTTTATTTAAAAAAAAAAAAAAATATAGCCATTTTATCACAAGGTTTGGTGATTACTAAAAGGATTTGCAAAAACAACTTTATTTTTTTAAGGATTTAAAGGATTAGAAAAAAAAACAAAAAACAACAAAAAATCCAATGACACATCAACTTCTAAGACAAACTTGATTACAAACAAATCAAGTGTTTGTATGAACTCTGCAGTTACTATTTTAACATTGTTTAATTGAAACGAGTTTTTCACCCTCACAACACCAAGCTATTCTTTAGCCCAGATAATTTGTCTGCTCCCCAGTTTAATTTTGAGTCTTGTAACTATATTGTCCAGGTTTCAACAGCCATGAGTGTATTAACTAATATGATGCAATGGCAATTAAAAGCTCAGTCAAGATTATTTCCTTCTGGCAAAAAATACTTCCCTTTCTGAAAAGCAGTTTCATCTAACTCATATTTCTTCCTACAGCATGCGTGTGAAACAATCAGCCAATGTTTATTTGTTAAGAACATCTGTTCCTTCACCTGATCTTTCACTGCAGGCTGCCTAAGGAAGGAAAAAAAAAAAAAACAAACCCACAAAAAAAAAAAACAAACTGCTTGTCTCTAGACTTACTTGATTCATTTAGTAAGTAGGGGGGAAAAAAAGTCCGATTTGTTTTGGAGAGGGAAACCTCATACAATAAACTAAGACATTACTTCTGAACTGGTTTTCCTCAACTGCAACAAAGTACCACCAAGATTACTTAATACAAAAGTAGCCAAATACAGAAGAAAAAGAACAGCATGCCCCAGCTGCACTTTTCCCTCCTTACTTTGCCAGAACTAGATCTGTATTTAAGTTTATTAACAGTCCCCCGTAAAGGTCATGAAGGAAACAATCCTCTTGGTAGTAAGAGTGACAGCAAGACATATTTTGAAAAAATATGACTTCTCAAAAGATATACTCCACTTTCACTTAGCACTGCAGATGTAATAACTGATCTGTGTCATTTACTTTTCAGCAACTCATAGAAGGATATATAAATACTTTGGATCAAGACTGTGGTGAAAACTTGAAGTTGCAAGTTAAACTACAACAGCAGTTACATAGTTAATGCAGTAGTGACTGTAGCCTATTACATGAACTGTTTTGATATAAATTACACAAGTCACCCCATGATGCCTGCCACTAGCCCTACTACACTTGAAATTACATGGAAAATAGCACTCACCAAGCAATTGCCCCAAAGCTACTTTTCCTATGAAACATCTAGTTTGATCTCTTCCTTTTCTACTTTAGGAACCAAATGCAGATTTTACTCTTAGTAATTTCTATATTAAAAGCTGCTACCAGATTTGAATGAACTAGTCTCAACAACAACAACAAAAAAAGACCATACATAATTTTTCTTCAACTTCATATAAAAATGGAATGCAAAGTGTCTGCTATTGGGAGACACATACGTCAGTACAAACCCGTCAGAGCTACATACACACCATGGTTCAAGATCACGTACCTCCACTCATTCTGAAAGAGGGGCCATATCTTCATTCCTGGTGGGTAGGCACAACAAACAACAAGAGAAGCTGAGAGGTCTATGAGCAGGCTGAAGTCCTGAATGCCTTCATGTGTCATTTCCCTAGGGGCTTTAGGCAGTTGCAGTAACAGATACACAAATATCCCCAGTGTAGGCTATACTGACTCTGCAAGCAACTTCAATAGAAAAAGTACTACCTAAAAAAATCACTTACTCTATATAATTTCTAAAATGCTGCCAATATCACCAAGAAATCTTAACATAACTCAATTAGTGCATACCATCTGCTACATAGGATGACACAAAATGCAACTTCCAGACTAGTCATTAGTAAAAAAGCCACATACACTTATCTAGAATGCTCTTCTGGTTTTGGATAGGTAAGTATGTCTCCCAGATCATCGAAGCCTCAAGAAAAGATTTCAGATTCTGATTATTTATTTTTTCCCTTAAGCATCTCCTGGAGATTTTTCTGCTTCTAGTTGCTCCTAATGACTTAATTAAATGTACCACTAAACAATCACATCCTGTACTGTTTTGTTTACCTGTTTTCTTTCCCTCTTGCAAGTAGCTCACCTGTAAGGGACTTGAAAAAGACAGTGCTACACTACTGCTTGTTTGCAGAAATACTGAACAACGAAGTTGTAACCAAACCACAAAGACAAAAAAAAAAAGAGCTTACTTCCATTTCCTGGAGTTGTCTTTTAAACCCTTCATTCCACAAGCTATGAACTGCCCTTTCATTAAAAGGATATCACCATTCAACCAGCTCCATGCTGATTTTCTGAACTATATTGTATTTATAATGGTTTTGCTCCCAGTGACTTAAAAAAAGAAAAAAGAAAAAGAAAAAGTAAATCACATAAGTATTTTCTTTCTGATCTATTTAGTTTAATCTTCAGATTCTAGACTAATCCTTTAGGTGCATGTAATAATTATGTATATTATATAGAACTTCCCCTCTGCTGCAGCTGGGGAAAGCTCATTTAGACAGGACACCAACTGTCAGTCTCTATTCAGAATAGGCTGAAACTCAATGGCAGTCAGATCTACTCCAGTGCTCAGTTTCAAGCTGCATCAAGAGAATAAAGAGATTCCCAGGTTGACAATAAGTGAGGAAAACACTTTAGACTAATCAGCCATGTTTAAGGGCTAGTCAAAGCTACAGTTTACCTTTTCTTACAATTTTAAAATGCTGCTTTTGTATAATCAGTGCTACCACGGGGCTTAAAAAAACACCCCATCTATTCTAGAGATTCCAGATAGGTAAATGATGTACCAGTGCTACAAGTACAGGAAAAGTTCTTCATACTGAAGTTACAACATACCAGAAAAAACAGCGTGTGCTTAAGATTTTTATTCTCCTTGGATATGTACAGCATTTATCCAATTCTCATCCTCTTTAGCAGGCTGCTTCATATTACCAAACAACAAGGAGGTGAAAAACCATCCTCCAGTGTCACAAGCCACAATGTCTCTCCTTCACAACCCAAGCATTTGGAGGGACAGACGAGAAAAGCTTTCTTCAGAAGTAACATACCAAATATACAACACAGGGGATGAAGCAACTGTCAGAGGGCCTTAAAAAGGAGTCTGACAAGACACAGTTACCAACTTAACATGCCCAGTAAACCATTCTCAAGAGTGAACATGAGCCTTCAGAGAAAGGTGAAGGAGCATTCAAACAACTATACATGCAAGAAATATTTCATCTAACCCCTACTATAGTCTTGGGCCCCAAAGCATGTCAACTTGTATCTGTGCTGCAGTAAGTTACCCCCCAAATTGTAATGTATATCTGCACCGCTCCTGTGCAGGTTTGGTTCATGTATGTTTATCATATTCTTGGCATGTGTATTCTCACACGCTCCCAGTGAGTAGCTCTTTCTCACAGAAAACAAATCTATGTTTGTCAAAATTCAAAATCCTTTTGCAAATCTTGTGCAACCTCACTTGTTCTTGTATTACAAAAAATAAAAGGCTTACTTTCACTTTTCACTGTATCATTTGTCTGCTTCTATTGTCATACTCCTTCACACTGACCAACTCTTTAAAACTGACAATGTATTGCAATCAAATTAGCTTTTTTAAAGCCTCTTATTCTTTCCAACACCTTCTTGGCACCTCACATTTCCAAATTCTTAAGTAAGCCTCACAGATAAAAGCAATTTTGTCGAGACGCTCATTTGATTTCAACTCTTTCCACATACCTTTACATTACAAGGGAAGGACTTACTTTTTTCTTTCTTTCCACAGGCATTCTTCTCATTGTAGACATACATGAACTTTCTTTGACTGTTTATTAATAGAAACTAGATTCCCCAGACAGAACACCCTCACTTTTGAGGCAAGGATCCTTTTCATTAGCTTCCTTATTTACCTTCACCTTCTTCATTACAGCAGTAGAACAGTTCAGATTTTCATGTGTTTCTTCCAAGCATATTAAACTTAATTATATTTCAGTATGAAGAGTGTAAAAAGGATAAAATGTGAATTCAGAATCTTGAGACAGGGCTTCCAGATGTAACTTAATTTCCAAAGCATCTTTGACTTTCACCATTTCTATTTGCAATTGCCAAAAAACTAGAACCGTTTAATCAAAAGTAGATGCAAGCTTTACAGGTTCCAGCAAAGAGGGAAACCCTTGAGATTAAGTTCATAAGCAGGCTTTTTTCTTCCTCCAGTGAGGTTATAAAAGTTTAGGTTTGTCCACCTCTAGGGAATGGTCTTCAAAAAAAAAAAAAAAACACCACACATCACCACAAAAAAACCCAAAAAACCACCCACCCTAAAACCAGCAGTTAGTAGCACTACCAGTTTAAGAATTGCCTACAGTACTACAGAAAAAATAATTCTTTCTCAAATTCTTTTAATAAAGCTATCCAAAGTATTATTCTTTTTAGAGATGGGGAAAAATTATGTATGTCAGGATTCTGTCCTTTTCTTCCTTCCCTGCTAATTTTTCTGCTGCCCTTTCTTCTCCCCACTCACCATAGTCAGGAAAGAGATTATATTCCAGAGGCTCCCAACCCTATCTTGCTGTTAATTACATGTGCTCACAGCACCGATTGAGCATTCATGATACCTGGCCTGACTTCCAGAGGCATGGCACAACTGCCTACTCCCACTCAAATCCATGAAAAATTGAAGTCAAACCAGTCAGGCTCTAACGTACATACTTGGTTTTCATCATCAGAGAAGCAAGAAGAGTACATACTCAGAAGAAATGAATCCTTGGAGGAAACCAAAGCTATCAGAAACATACAGCCTCTCAAGGCAAATAACCCAGGCAACAAAGCTGATCCCTGGATGCCACCTCAGGCTAGTCTTGCTGCTGTAGCAGCTCCTTAGTTTTACTGACTTATCAGTAGGAATGAGCATAACAAATCCACACCTGCCACAGGACACTAAGATCATCCTTTGCAAAGCATGTGTTAGTGACACATGCTTTGCACGCTACAACAAGCTGCCTTCTGTGTTATCACCTACACATTTACTATGACTCAGTATTTAGGGAGTTTTAATGATTTGTGTATATACTCAGCAGCTGATCATCAACTGTGCAAGTTATTAAAACACATTTTCTGTCTAGAAGAGCAGGGAAAGATGCCAATGACATAATGTTTTAATTAGAAGATCTCAATTTTTGCCTTGACTTTGTGACTTTCTGCCTCTTGACACTTTTAAGTTCAGTCCACAGCCTCCTATAACCAGACTGAGAGGTTCTCAAAAATAATCAGTGGCATAAACAGTATAGCTAGAACTTTAAAAGCCACACCACTGTCTTACAAGAGGCAAGTATTTACACAATGCCTTTGTTATAGCTGCAAGGTCATATTTGCAGAACCAGATAAACGCTAACTCCAAACAAATACTGAGGTCTTGAATTATAAATCATAGATAGAAGGCAACCATTTAGTCATACTGGAGAACATGTCGCACTCTCTTAGCAGCCACCACTGCACTGAAGAATCCCATTCCCCTGAAGTTACAGGCACACATTACTACAGGAAGAAGAAAGTGGCACTTTGAGGACACACTGTACATGCCTGAAGTCCTATTCAAAGAAACTTCTAACCTTCAGCATGTATTTCAAAGCCAAAAATGCAAAGTCAATAGCACTACTAAATCCTTCATGTCATACTTCACCGACTTTATTTTAGATTGCCAAGCTTATCAAGGAAAGATCTCGATAAGTTGCTAACTGCAAGTCCAACAAACTGACCTCAACACCTAAACAGGTTTCTTCCTCACATAAACTACCAACTGCATTAACAGTTGTATACAAACCACCAAGAGTTAGTTTACACAATCTAATTTGCCATCTAACGACAGCATAGCCGGCGGTTACAATGTCAGCACAGCATGATTTGCTATCGATTCAAGTAAAGGGATACAGCTGGGCACAGGCAGAACAGCCCTGTATCATCTTTGTCGCTGTAGGAACAGTGGAGAAAATACTGAATGATGCAAGCACTCACACTCTAGCAACACAATTCTATGACCTGCTGGGATTCATTCAGCCTGTCCCATTTCCACTGGCTCCAGACTACTGTTGCTCAGTTTAAAAGCACACATGCATTTTGGGGGAAGTTTTTGCTAGGGCCTGAGATGCAAAATCAATGTTCTGACCATCAGCACATTCACTTAGCTTGAACAGGAGGGATGAAAAAAGACACACCAGCTAGATTTGTAAATAAGGAGTTGGAAAATCTGATCCCCCAGTTCTCCTCACAGCTCTGCCACAGATTCCCTATGGCCTTTACTAGTTACTTAATCTTTCACCTGCTGAGCATGATGAACACTGATGACCTCACCAGGGCAAGGACACAGCAGTTCAGATGATGTTCCTATGCACAAGCTGAAGAAGCATGCCAATTTACTGAGGCCATCTGATGCAGAACCTGAATCAGACTGTCAAGAGCTGTGAGAAAGGGAATCCAAGTCTCTCACAAGACCAGGTGTTATCCTGACTGTAGCTGCATGTACAATCGTTCCCATTTCCTATCTAACAGCAGCAACCCATCCACCAAGCCAACAGCAAAACATACGTTCTAAGTCTACACCCATAAGTTTACCTTCTCTCATGGCACTGAAAGAAAAGAAAAAAAGAAATCCATCAAAAGTAAGATAAGCATATTACAGACAGCAATCATTATTACGCCCTCCACATTCAGGGAGGCATCTCCCTGGAGAGGAGCAAAATTAAACCGCTCCTTTCTGCCCCTCTTATTCACAAATCTTTACACTGAACACAGGAAGCTTATTTAGTCTTGTGGAAAACCATTGTGCTTACTTGACAAAAGCAGACACTGGGAAAGCACATCAGAAGAACTACCAAAGAGAATCAAAATTCAGCCCTTACTGTTAAAAAACATCAACAATGTATTTCTAAAGGCATAGAGACACATTGGATAGGTTAATGAACCATGCAAGGAACTGGGAGACAGGACTGGGCACAGAAGCCAGAAGTCCTGTCACTAACTTGATATGTGACATCAGGTAAACAACTTCAACCCCTCTCAGTCTCAGCTTACACTATAGTAAGCTGATAATGATAAAATTACCTACCACACTACATGGGTGGAGAATGTTTTACTAATTCATGACTACAAAGCAACTTGAGAACTGTGGATATAAAGTTAATACACATACATACATATATATAAAAATTAAAATATACATATATTATATT
>NW_010126762.1:0-501 GCF_000699245.1 Pterocles gutturalis
CCGGCGCTGGCACCAGGGCGGTGGGGCGTGGGGAGGGGGGACGAAGGGAGAAGCCCCCTGCCCAGTACTGCCAGGGTGTCCAGCATGGGTGCTTGCCATGGGCACCCAGTATGGGCACCCAGTATCCCTTCCCAGTACAGGCACCTGGTATGGGCACCCAGTATCCTTTCCCAGTATGGGCACCCAGTATCCCTTCCCAGTACAGGCACCTGGTATGGGCACCCAGTATCCTTTCCCAGTATGGGCACCCAGTATCCCTTCCCAGTACAGGCACCTGGTATGGGCACCCAGTATCCTTTCCCAGTATGGGCACCCAGTATCCCTTCCCAGTACAGGCACCTGGTATGGGCACCCAGTATCCTTTCCCAGTATGGGCACCCAGTATCCCTTCCCAGTACAGGCACCTGGTATGGGCACCCAGTATCCTTTCCCAGTATGGGCACCCAGTATCCCTTCCCAGTACAGGCACCTGGTATGGGCACCCAGTATCCTTTCCCAGTA
>NW_010126763.1:0-438 GCF_000699245.1 Pterocles gutturalis
TGTAAAATGACATCAAATTATATGGTTAGGCTCCTTCTCCTTAAATACCCTTAATGCTCTTTAGTATTCATTAACATTGGTACCACCTCTAGAAGAACAGATAGTGTCATTTTAATTATTACTAATTATTCCTAAATGAGACATTTAGAAAGACTGTTAGGAAGGCGACAGATAACAACATAAGAATCCTTCCCAGTACTTCTAGTACGAGAAAAATAACTGTACTGTAGTAATACAAGAGCTGAAAAAAAAAAATCACACTTGTATTTCAAAGATAAAAAACACAAGCAAGGTCTTTGTACTTTAAAGACTTGTTCTGTATTACCTGGAGAGGGAGAGTGTGAAGGGAGGAAGAGAAGGAAGGAAAAGAAGAATCAACCTCAGAAGACAGGTGCATCTACACATACTCATTCATTTATTCACCTACTCTCATAGAAA
>NW_010126764.1:0-472 GCF_000699245.1 Pterocles gutturalis
TCAGTGGTTTCTCTGTGCCTACTGAATGTGTCTGTCTTCAGTCCTTGGCTAAATATATTCCACGTCATCTTGGGAAAAATATTAGAAAGGAAAAAAAACCTTCAGTACTTGTACTCTTTGTCATGAAAGGGCTCCTACCACCTCCAATCCCCTTCTTAGATTTGCTACACAAAGTGGGTTTGCTGAAGGGTTTAGCATAGCAAAACTTCTTAAGATGATGATGCCAGAGCGTGGAGCACAGCGGACAAACCCCCTGGCCTTCACTTGGTAGCAGGAGAAAACAAGGTGCCTTCGGTTTTGAAGTCGTCTTTTAAGCAGGTCGGTTCATCTGATCAGATGCAGCGTGGCTACTCAGAAGTAGATGTTGTAGGAGATTATAATCTCAGAGAAATAAAATCTAAATACCCCATTCAATTTAATTAATTGACTTGCAATTATCCAGTATAATTCATCCACAGTTCTACCAGGACAG
>NW_010126765.1:0-11360 GCF_000699245.1 Pterocles gutturalis
CGTGGCTGTGGGGCTCGGCCCTGGCTGAGGGCTGGGGGGATGCAGAGCAGCCGAGGAGGGCCGTGGTCTGCTGGGGGGTCACTACAGCGGGGCCAGCGCGGGCTCTGGTGGCAGCGCTGGCGGCTCGGTGGCTGGGGAGCTGACTCCCCCACAATCAATGTCCCATTGAGATGGCTCTGCCCTCCTCCTCGGGGCAGGGTGGCAGTGCCAGGCCTCCCCTGCTGCTGCCACACAATGTTAGCTTTGAGAGCCGGCTCGTGTAGGTGCTTGGCCTCCCTCAGCCCTTGCTCTGGAACTCCGGTGGGAGGAGGAGGAGGAGGGCCTTGTCACCCTCCTGGTGGCAGCAGTACCCTGGCTGCAAGCTCACCTCGGGCTGGGGTGTGGGTATGCACAGGGGTCTGCGCTTGCAGGGCAACTGCAGGTTTAATACCTGTGGCCAAATGCTCATCTGACCTTCCACAGGCAGTGCTGGACTTGGTCTGTAGGTCTCTCGTGTGGGCCTGTTCCTCTCTCATAGTGAAGAGGCAGTTGAGAAAAGCTCCTTCTTTCTGATCTCTGCAACGGGCTAAATGAGACAGCGTGAGTACACAGGCATTGTGATGGGGAGGCTTTGGGGGTGGCTGTCCATATGCCTTGGTGCCTGGCTGCTTTTCACAGGGGGATTGTCAGGTGTTTTCCCTGTGACTGCCTCAGTTCTGGAGTCCTGAGGGCAGGAAAAAGTGCAGTGAATACCCAAAGCTCCTTCTTTCTGATCTCTGCAACGGGCTAAATGAGACAGCGTGAGTACACAGGCATTGTGATGGGGAGGCTTTGGGGGTGGCTGTCCATATGCCTTGGTGCCTGGCTGCTTTTCACAGGGGGATTGTCAGGTGTTTTCCCTGTGACTGCCTCAGTTCTGGAGTCCTGAGGGCAGGAAAAAGTGCAGTGAATACCCCTTCCTATGCTCCATGGTCAGCGTGGGATAGCACCAAGCACTTTCTCTGATAATGTATCCTCTCAGAGCATCTCTTCCCCTCTCAAAGGCCAGGATTGCCTGTGCAGCAGTGCATCCATCCTGCTGTGCTGCCCCAAATTGACCATCTTCTCTTTGCCAGAATGCAGCCAGGGCAGATTCCTAGCTGGATGGAGCTAACCTCCCCACTAGACCTGCTGGGCAGCTTCCTGAGGATGGTTTAGAGAGTTAAACAGTTGGCTGAGCCCTTGGGGCTTGAGTGAGACTGCTCTGTCTTATCCTTTTTTTTTCTAGGAAGCCCCTCTAGCTCATCAGTATGAGCTCCTGATGACAGCCTGTTGCTTTGCCAGCTGTTGCAGTATCTTCTTGCCGCATCTTGCTGCGGGGATTAAGCCATGCCACCCACACAGCCTGGGCCTCTCCAGTCCTGCCCTGCATTTTATTCTCACCTCTGCTTCCTGAAAACTTGTTAGATGGGGGGGTTATATGGTTCTTCAGGGCAGAAATGTAGTACAAGAGAAAGTACTGTTAAAACTGAGGCTAGGGGAGTAAAAACTCACTCTGACCTAGTGGTGTCTTGCCCTATGTTTTGGAGGTGAAAGTAAATGAGCTTATTCAAGGCGCATAGTGTCTCCTTTCTCTCCTGGTGGAGAAAAGCTTTGCATCCCCAGGAAGATCTGATGCTGGTGCATTGCTGCATGCCTGGCTTGGCATTGTCCTTGAAGGTTGTGGGTGATCGCTTGCCCCTTTTCTGCTGGTGTTACAGCATAGTCAACGCTCAGGCTGAGATCCTTCCTTTAGGAAGAAGCTTGCAGGGGATATTGGGAGTGATGTGATGGCTCAAGAGGTCTTCCGTGTTTCTGTGCTTTTGTATTGGATGTGTGCTAGCCAGTGCCCTGCTGGCTGTCAGATGATGGGAATACTTGGGCTGGAAAGTCTGGTTCTTCCCAGTCAAACAGGTGAGGCAGCCTGGGCTCCTGCGGGGAGGAGCTGGTCCCCAGGAGCCAGGGCTCTTCCCTGCAGGAGTTGTGGGGCTGCTGTTGCTCAGAGATGACATGTTGCAGCTGCCACAGTCAACTCCCCACCAGCAGACCTGTGTCTGGATGCTATCTGAGACTTGAGTGGCTTGGGGATGGTGGAGGTGGTAACTGGGTCTGATGGTTCTTGATTTCCCTTAGTGTCTCACAGGTCATTTAATTTCTGGTTGATTCTTCCCTGGGGGATGGATCAGGGTGGTAAGCTGTCACTGGCAGCAAGTTCTCCAGCTGTGCTGCAAGGAGTGCTCTTACCCTGTGGATCAGATTAGCTAGCTTGCTCTCATGGTTTGATAATAGATTTGCTCTGTAACATACATATTTATATCATGCTGCTTCTACTTAACCCTAAAAGGTTTTCCCTGTCTAGTACAGGACCAGCAGTAGGGGCATCAGCTCTGGCTTTGAGTGGTCCACCTACACTTGTGTGGAGATCATCAGGCCTACTGCTTCTTTTTTTTTGTGGGTGGAGGGCTGTGAACCCTGTTCAAGATGGTATCCATTAACTGTTACACCTGTTGGGATCTGTGGTGCATATACTCTGCTGCTGGAGTCTGACGTCTCTAGTATTGTCACAAGAACATCCCTTTCTTTTGTTAGAAGGTGATTGTGTGATGGCACTGCCGCCTTGGTGCAGAGGGTAGAGGGTCCAAAGCTGATACCATGGTGAGATCCAGGCAGTGACCTCTTGTTTCAATGAGAAGTGGCTCTGGGTTCACACTTGGGCTTCTTGAATAGTCTAGCCGGAGCTGTTGGAGGGATTTTAGGAGTCTTTCCTTTCTGTGTCTTTCTTTGTAGACTTTTAATGTCCATCTTGTCTTGGTGTGCCTGTCCAATTAATGCACAGGCCTGGATGGGACAGAGCCCAGTAATCATTACTGTATAGTGATTACAGACACTGCTGTGGGAACAGAGGTGAAACCTTGTAGCGAGGCATTTGCATAATGATTAAAACCAGAGATGAATGCTCTGGTACAGTCTGTCCCACCTCCAGTTAGGGGTGCTCTGTGTTCCTCTGCCAGAGGGCTGTAGAAGGCTTGACCTATTTCTGCAAGCAGGTGTCAGGAGTCAGCCTTGCTCAGTCTAGCCCTGCCTGCTGTCCTCTGTCCCTTGCCTAGTTCTGTCCTTCCCAAGTGTGCTCTCCTGTGCACCCTGGGTTGCTGCTGGGTGCCATCACTTCAGAGAGGGAGACCAGCTATCTCTACCTGAGGAGAGAGCTCATTGTGGCTAGCTCTGAAGGGAAATAACTGCAGAAGTGGAAAATAAGGTATCTTCTCCTCTGTTTCTTCCTTCACTTCTTTACTGCTTTGTTCCTTGCTATGTCAGACTTTCTGCCTAAAGTTGCCTTTCCCCTGCTTTTCCCCGACTGCTCACATCTGTGCTGATATCAGTGCCCTGAATACGTGGCTACCAGTGTTGAATGTGATAAGGAGTAAGCCTGCTCTCACAGCATGCCTGATCACCTTGGGGAGGTGCTGTCCCTGAAAAAAGAGTGTACTGTGCATATAGACCTTTTACTGCAACATATGCTCTTGTGGGACCTTGAAGTCTGATTAGCTGCCTTAGTTTTTGTACAAGGTCACTAGTACCCTGTTGCAATGGGCTTGCTCCTTTCCCTGAAAGCTGACGAGGTGCCACACTGACTGCCCAGGCTGTGCAGAATCTACCTGCTGATTTGGGAGTCTCCTCTGGCTCTCCCCTGCTTCCAGTGAGCATGGGAAGGGGAGAACTTAATCTCTGTAGGATGCTATCCAAAGGCCTCAGGGTTTTACAGCCATTCTGTAAGATAGTGGTAGGGTATTAACACACACTTGGTGAAGATGGGGAAACCCATCAACTTAAGACACCTGCCACATGGAGCCAGTGTGCCAGGAGCAGCACCCAGACAGTGTGACTCCCACACCAGTTGCAATGGCAACTCTTGCAAAATCTGTTACATATCAAGGGTTTGTGAGTTTGCGTCCCTTCTCTGTGAACACAGTCCTCCTATACTGATTTCAAAGTATGCTGATGCGTATGATACCAGCATGTTCACCATGTCCTTTGACACTCAGCGTGAAGTGGTTGAGCCAGAGGAAGTGACAAATGGATATGATTCAAGGAGAACTTATCTGGTGGTGTTAGCATGAAGTTTTCTTGTAGACTTTGTAGTTACGTTGTGGGTTGAGAGGTCTGGGACTGGTTGTCCTCAAACTCTGGTCAGAGTCTGTCCTGAATCCTCAGAGCCAAGGTGCTGGGCTAGGAGAGCTGCTCTGCCCTAGTCTGCTGGTATGACTTTCCACACTTTGGAACATAGCAGCTCATGCTCTCCTGACAGACTTGTCTTCTGTGCCCTATGAACTTGTGGACAGGCATCTCTTTAGGCTGTGATTTCTCTTGGGGGAGCAACATGGCTTTAGTAGCATGTAGACAGCAGTGCCTTAACTGAGTCTTCAGTCAGATGTCTGAAGTTGTTAGCAGTGTGCGGGTGTACTTGAATACAGCTCTCCTGTTGAGTGCTCTGCTGTGTGTGCTTGAGCTACTGTCCTGAGATGCTGTGTGTGAAGCAACCATGCACTGCCTGGTCACAGGCCCCCCTCCCTTTCACCTAGGCACAGAGTGGCAGAAGGAGGAGATCCAAATCCAGTTTTCTGTGCTTCACAGTAAACTTTAGTCTTAGTGACTCCACTGCAGAGCTGATAAAGAATGGAGTTGTGCTGCTTAGAGGGCTGACTGGGCTCCTTCTCCCTCTTTTCTTGCTCTGGCTGCCTTGCTGCTCATGCATTGTTCAGGGCAGATGGGTTTATGTTCTTCATCTTGTTGGGCTTACTTGTGCATAAGCTCAGGAAAGCTTCTCCTAGAGCTGTGACTGACAGCTCTTGGTGATGGTTTGAGGTGCCAGCCTCAGTGGGTGCTATGCACAGCCCTGTCTCTGCCTGGTCTGGGGCCACCAGATGCTGGGTTGGTCAGTCCCACTCTCTATGGTGGCAGCTGCTGCTGGCAGGTGCTTCTGAACCACAGGTTGCCATAGCTCTGCTGGGAGACGCACTCCCTGGGTGCATAGAGCTGCATGCAGGCCTTGATGGACCCCCCCCCCCAGTGACTTTCTGGAGCTCCAGGAAGCTGGGCAGGTGCTGTGGTGGAGAGCTGCAGGAAGAAGATGCGTCTTCCTGAGAGGCTGTGGAGCTCAGAGGGGCATCAGACAACAAGCCTTGCTTGTAGGTCAGGGATACAGGTTGGTTTGATATCTGTAACAAGTTATCTCCTGACCTTTGAGGGTTGCTGCTCCCTTGGGAGCCCCACAGGGGCCAGGGCTGCCTCAGCCAGTTCAGCAAGGTCCCTGTGCCAGCAATCCCTGGGGTGGTGGCTCTGTGGCCACCTACCAGACTGTTTTGGTGCTGCACAACAAGCCTTGCTTGTAGGTCAGGGATACAGGTTGGTTTGATATCTGTAACAAGTTATCTCCTGACCTTTGAGGGTTGCTGCTCCCTTGGGAGCCCCACAGGGGCCAGGGCTGCCTCAGCCAGTTCAGCAAGGTCCCTGTGCCAGCAATCCCTGGGGTGGTGGCTCTGTGGCCACCTACCAGACTGTTTTGGTGCTGCCTGTAATTAAACTAGTGGGGAGATTAGGGTGGCTTGCTTTCACACTTATGACAGGACTGATTTCTGACTTGAATGCTGATGGGGTAGGAGTATTGCACGGCTGGACCTGAGTCTGTTGCTTGCAGATAGTTGCTGTGTAGGGCGAGATGTACCCTGTGAGGCTGTTAACAAAACTAACTGGTTGAGCTCTGGTCTCTGTCGGTGTCGTGGTTCACAGTGCTGTGGGCTGCTGGGGCTAGTTATAAAGGGCCTTGCCGTTCTTGCTGAAGTTGCACTAATGAGCTGTATAGCCTGTTGGAAATATGCAGTGTTACACATTGCTTGGTGTAAGCAAGTATTTAATCCTTGATGCTGGTTACTGGGGCAGAATGTGGCCTGATACTCTGGTTTGCCAATAGTGGGAGCTTTTTTGCTGAGATGGGGAAGTGACACCCTCTTGGTGAGAGGTGGAAGAAGATGTGTTGCAAGGTCTCTAGGTATTGTGCAGGGTGTGTTTGGGCCCCGGGGGTTTCTGGTGTTTTGGGATTCTTGGAGCTGTTTGCTTGACTTCTCTACAGCTGTTTGAGGCCCAGGTTTGGGTTCCCCATCTCCTCCCAGCTCCTTGACCAAAGAGAATCAGGATTTGGGAGGAGTCAAATGAGGCAAGTGTCTCCCTTGCGCAGAGAGGACTGATACCAACCAGTGAGCTAGCTGTAAACACCTGCAGTGTGTGATGTGCAGTGTGGAGCAGATGCCTGGCTGGATGGTGAACCCTTCTCAAAGTGCAGAAGGACATCAAGTGTTGGTATTGTGCACAGAGGACATGGCAGAGGTGAGTTCAGGTTCCCAGCCACTTGCTGCTCTGTGCTGGAAAACCACTGCCTGCAGGAGAAAGGCTGGCGTGGAGCCATCATGGCTCAGGCAGGTCAGTGCACTTCGCATCCTCCTCTTAGTGAAGGTAGCGCTTGGGTTTCCTCTGTAACTCCCACTTTGCAGTTCATCTGTCAACACCCCAAGGCCAGTGGCTGCCCCTTGGGAGACAGAGGAGGTGAGACATACCTGCACCTGCTCACTGAGCAAGGCACGCTTCAGCCTCTCTACTGCAGGACCATGTAGCAGGCCAGTGTAGGTACTGCAGGACCATGTAGCAGGCCAGTGTAGGTACCAGGTCTTGCAAAGACCCGAAGACCTTGGGGGTTCCCTAGAGATGTGGTTGTTCTCTGAGCTGAATGCAGCAGGATGTTGCTCTGCCTTGGGAAGCTGTGGAAAATGCATAGGTCCTTTTCATAAGGGTCTGTAGCATAATCCTCCTAGGTCTGCCCTGGTAGAAGTCCTGGTGCTTGCCCAGAAGCCATGTTCAGGACAGGTCCAATGTCTGTCATCTCCCTGTGGCATGTGTGGGTGTAGGAGGACTAGAGGTACCTCGCAAGACACAGCAGTAAGAGACTTGTTGCTCTTCACACTGGTGAGACTTCTGTGCTAGAGCTGGGTTGAAGTGGGCTTCTCCCACTGCTTGGGGGGGATTGTTGTGTCGGTTAAGGGCTGCGGCCAGGAGGACCCTTGTCTGCTGTGTGCTCTGTGTAGCCTTCTGCAGGTCTCTCAGGGCAAAACTGCACTGCAATCTTCTCCCCTGAATCTCTGGTGTCCTGGGACCTGAATTGTTTTGGGCTGCGGTCCTAGTTGTCCAGTGGTGCTGGAGCCTTGCTGGTGTCAGGGTCAGCAAAGCAGTCCGTAGTGCCTGAGCTCAAGTGTTTCCTTGCAGAGTGAGATGTAGCTCTGAGCTTGTGGGCAACTGATACTGTCTTCTCATCCCAGCCTGCCCAAAATAGGCAAGTACTCCACAGGAGTTTTGTCTCTGCCCTGGACCTGTAGTGAGGCTGACTCATTCAGCTTGATAAGATAAACACAGAGTGTCAATAGTCGGGTACATGTGCTGGGAGCTAACTCTTGAGGGCTCCTCAATCTAGCAAATAAAGGTGTAGCTGGATGTAGTGGTTGAAAGCTGAAACTAGACAGACAAGTTTGGAGCTTGCTCTTAGCCATTAAAGCAACATAAAGCTCAGCAGCTTTCAGGACTTGTACTTACTGTATTTCCCACAGCTGGAACCTTGAGTGTCTCTTAAGGATGCTATAGTTCCTGCTACACTCTTCTGGCTTCTGCTGCATGTGGAGAGTAGATAATCTTGGCAGTGCCCAGGATCTTAAATGTTACTTGTATCAATGTGATACTACAAGTGAGTATTAATTGCTGTTAAACCCCTTGAAACCTTGGGTTGGGAAGGTGAACATCTGTTCTGCTGCTGGTGGGCTTTGCCCTATTGCTGCAGCTGCCTCCAAGGTGGCATGAGGAGCCACCCTCTGTGCTTTCTGAAGCACAGCAAAATTTCTTGGGCTCTGTCCTTGAGGTGCATGGCTGTGCATGCTGCTCTGGAGTGTTGCTTGGAGGAGTGGGTACTTCAGGAGGTGGGAGTGAAGGGAGAGACCTGTTCTGCCCCACTGCTGTTGTGGAGAGGTTGGGTGGCACTCCCTAGTTTGGAGGAGTACAGAGGGTATGACCAGGCAGGCCCAGAACAGCACAGAGCCCACTGTTGCTGTGCTAAAGTGATGTGAAGAGAATGGTGTGTGCCAGGCCCCTGCTGCTGGCAAAGCCTGTCATTGAGGTGCTTGGTAGCACTGCATAGGTGGTGTCTGCTGCTGTCCTGCCTGCTAAAGTGGTGTGCAGAGAATGGTGTGTGCCAGGCCCCTGTGAAGGTTGCTGCTGGCAAAGCCTGTCATTGAGGTGCTTGGTAGCACTGCATAGGTGGTGTCTGCTGCTGTCCTGCCTGGGTCCCAGCTAGAGCAGAAAGGACTTTGAGTTGTTCCTCTTGTAGTGAAACTGAAGGACTGATGCTCATGCTGGCTGGTGAGGTTTTGAGGTGGCAGTGGCTGTTGGACACCCTCAGCTGGGGCCTTACTGGGGAGAAGGTTTCTCTGGCTTCAGCCTCCCTGCTGCTGGTCTGGGGCAGGCGGCGTGTTTCCTGGTGGCAGTAGCAATAAACCTCCTGGGGAGACTGGGCTGGGGACCAGTTTCTCCAGGCCTGTGCGTGGGTAGGGACTCCTGGCAGAAGGGATAGGTGGAGTGTCTGGTGGTGGCTGTGGGGAATGCCTCCCTTGCAGGTGGGTGAGTCAGGGGAGGCTGGGCCTGAGATCTGACTCTCTTCCTGCTGCTCTGGTGTCCTGTGGGCTGGGGAGAGGCTGAGGAGCACAGGGACTGGGTGAGGGTGCTTCAAACTTGCCTGTAGCCCCAGGAGCCTGGGCCCTTCCTGCTTTTCTGGAGAGCATCTGTCTGGATAACTGTCTGGTGTGAGGCTGAGCAAGTGTGGGGAGTGCTAGTCTTCTCCCTGCAGCCTTATGTCCTTCTCCTGCAGCTTTCTCCACTACCTGGGGATACTGTTCCCTCTTGGAGGGGAGTGGAAATGTCATTGAATAGGGCGTACCAAGCCTCTGAGGTGCTGGGTTATGGGGTGGCAGTTCTTATCAGGTGGATTTTGTGCAAGGATGTGAAACCAGGAGCTCTGACACCAGAAGCTGGTATTTGTTTCTGAACTGAGGGCTTTCCTTCCTCATGTGGTGGGTCTGCCAGTGATGCTGTGCTGCTTCTGTGGTGGGGATCAGCGGGCAGGAGTCCAAAGCTGATCATAAAAACACTGCATCTCCCTTGGAGACCTTGCAGCAGGGTCAGGCAGAGCAGTGTGCTGGGTGGGTATGGGTGGCAAGGCTGGTGGCAACATCATGGTGGTTGCAGATGATAATGCTTGAGCCTGTAGAGCAGGAATAAGACTAAAGGGCTGGAGATACAGTGCTGAGGTTGGAAGCTTTCCTAGCTGGCTTGAAATGTTAGGATCCTGCCTTAGAAGGACTGCTGGTGGTGGATGATGGGGTTCCCAGCAGAGCTAGGAAGACAGAGCCAGGCTCAATAAGGAGAAGTGGGGAGCATGTGGCTCAACTGGAAAGTGGATGCTGGTGTGTGATCAACTGAGAGCCATGCTGGCCAGACACACATGAATACCTCTGAAGCTGTGCTTGAAATTTGCTGATCTGAAGGGCTGTGCCCTCTAGGCTGCCCTCCTGGGAAAACAGCTGCCTGATCTGCCCTTCTTCCCTCCACAGAGATACTGCCACCACCATGGAGGGGATTGTAACCATGTATCAGGACTTTATGAAGAAAGCAGGTGAGTGTTTGGCTCTGCCCAGCTGCAGGGCAGGTGGCACTGCATGCCCTACTGCCACAGGCATGGGGAGGTGGTCTGTCATCCCTGAAGCAGTCTGGGTCTGGCTGTATCCTGCCTCTGCCCTGACATAGATGCAGCTCTGGGTTTTTTGGGCTGCCTGTTGCAAGGCTATGTGGCCTCAGTGCCTGTGCAGGCCCTTTTGGGGCACTTCCTTGGCAGAAGGTCTCCAGGCTTTCCTGCAGTGTGGCTTCAGGCTGTACTTTACTGAGTTTAGCTGGCTTCTCCAGCCTCTGCTCCCAGACTGCCCCCCTATCTGCCCTCCTGTCCTAGGACATGGCAATCCTGTTCTCCTTGCCTCCACTCTGGCAGTAGCATTGCTGGCAGCAGACTGGGGTGAGGATGCTGACTGCTCTGCACTGTGGCTCTCTTCGCAGACCCCCGCATCGCTGATTATCCACTGATGCAGTCCCCGTTCCTTGTGATGGGCATCCTTCTGGCGTATGTCTACTTTGTACTATCCTTGGGTCCCCGGCTAATGGCCAACAGGAAGCCTTTAAATCTGAAGAAGTTCATGGTGCTATACAACTTCTTTCTGGTGGGACTCTCCCTTTACATAGTCTATGAGGTGAGTTGTTGGCAGTAAGCTTTGTCTGGCATATATCAAGCAGCGCATGCAGGCTGCATGGGTGATGGGGAGCCCTTTTGCAGGCTGTTCCTTGCCCTTCTGTGCAGGGCTTGGGAAGTGCAGTTGGTGATGTGCTGGGTCTCACCCTGATGATGCTCTTGTTGCAGTTCCTGATGGCAGGGTGGCTTACGGGGTACACCTGGCGATGTGACCCTGTGGACTTCTCACAGGACCCAAAGGCCCTCAGGGTGAGTTCTTGTCCCTCCCTGGGTAAGGGGGGATGGCTTTCAGCGCTTCTGTTTGAACAGCAAAATCACAGCTACCTCTGAGGCAGAGGACTTACGGTCCCTGGCTGTTGGTTTCACCCCAGGGTTACTGTATGGAGACCCTTGGTCACTGGGCATGTTCAGGCTGAGGTGGGTCTTTAATGTTAACCTGTTCTGTTACAGATGGTCAACGTTGCTTGGCTCTTTGTCTTCTCCAAGTTCATCGAATTGACAGACACGGTGAGTGAGTTACTGAGGCCTTGTCACTGCTTGCTAGGCAGGGGTTTGAGGCCCCGTATACTTGGAGTAGGTGCTTTCTTCAGCCCTTCCAGTCTGACCTGGTAGTGCTTCTGTCTGGCATCACTGCCAAGGAGGCCACTCTGGGCTATTGCAGAGGCCACTCTTGGCATGTTATAGCTCTGTAAGCTGTGGGGTGACCTACTGTGTGGTGGCAGTGAGCCTGGGGAGGGGGGAAGTGTCACTGAGATCAGACACTGAATTAGTGGCCCAGGCTGCTCTAGCTGCTCCCAGGGCTGCAAGGTTCTTGATGCTGTTGGGATCTCATTGCAGGTGATCTTTGTCCTGCGGAAGAAGAATGAACAGGTCACATTCCTGCACCTCTTCCACCACTCTGTTCTGCCTTGGAGCTGGTGGTGGGGAGCAAAGTTTGGGCCAGGTGAGATGGAAACTGTCTGGGTGCACAGATTGGGGA
>NW_010126765.1:11391-21509 GCF_000699245.1 Pterocles gutturalis
CTAGCTGCAGCATGTTAAGAAGGGTTTTTTTGCCCTGCTGGGCTCCCAGGAGTTCTTTGTAGTGCTGATTGCTGCAGAGGATTGACTGATACTAATGAAAATCTGTCTTAACAGGGGGAATGGGCTCATTCCATGCTATGATCAATTCCATGGTGCATGTTGTCATGTACTTCTACTATGGACTCTCAGCAGCAGGACCTGCCTTTCAGAAGTACCTGTGGTGGAAGAAGCACATCACCGCCATCCAGCTGGTGAGTCTGTGCTGCGGAACAGAGCATGTGCCCATAGCCTCTGATGTGGGGGACAGGCCAGCCCTTATACCTATGAAAGGTGAAGCCAGCAGCTGTAATTCTGTTCTGTAGCCTCTCATGCTGGGTTTCCAGCAGCTCTGGCCCACTGTGGGCCTCTTGGTAACCCTACCAACGTCGCTGGAGTGGGGGTGCTGCTCAGCCTGCTGCCCCTGGGCTGCAGCCACATTGAGAGGAAAAGAGGCAGATGCTGCCTTGAGACTTGTGCCTGCCTCTTCCAGCTGCTGCTGACTGCCTCACCATAAGGACCTCTGCTTCAGAGCGGGGAAGGAGCCTGTTGGCTTCGTTTAGAAAGAAGGTCTCTAGTGGGATCCCTGACCCTGCTCCCATGAATAACTTGTCCCTGCTCTGCCTTGCTCCCAGGCACAGTTCGTGATTGTCTCCATCCACATCTCCCAGTATTACTTCATGCCCAGCTGCCAGTACCAGTTCCCCATCTTCATCCACCTCATCTGGATTTATGGGACCATCTTCTTCATCCTCTTCTCCAACTTTTGGTACCAGTCCTACACCAAAGGCAAACGGTTGCCCAAGCTGGCTCAGCAAGCAGCCCAGCACAATGGTAGCAGCATCCATGAGAACGGCACTGTCACCAACAGCAAGGTTAAAGCCAACTAGAGGGAGAGACCCTCCCAGAGCCAATGAGAGCCCCGGGGCAGAGGCAGCTGGGACCTGTTCCCCTGCTCCTGGGTGCCACTAGCCAAGTCAAGTGCCTACAGACTCGTACCCCTGTGCCCAGCCCTGCTGTCCTCTGCATGCCCAGCCCCTCTGCTCTGAGCAGCCACTTCTCCTGCTCCTGGGAGGGCTTGTGCTGTTTCTCAGTGTTGCTGAGCAGAGAGGCAGCTGCCTGCATCACAGCTGTGGGGCTGCAGTCCCATTCCAGTGTTTCCAAAGGAACTTTCCCCAAGTGCCTACATCTGGCCTTTCTGCCTGGAGGCCATTTCCTTCTGAGTAGGACCAAAAGAAGAGACTGTTCCTTGTCCTGGTGCCCTCTCCTCTTCCCTGTCTCATCAGAGCCTGTGCGGATGAATAAGCAGACTTGTCCCTGGCTGCTTTGCTGCTGCCAGCTCAAGTGTGAGTGCTCCTGCTCTACCATGCCATGTGCCACTTTGTTCCATGCCACAGTGCTGCATGTTCCTTCTGGTCCCTGCATGCCCAGGTGGGGGGTCCTGCCCTGGTGTATCTGTGCTCAGGCATGGCTGTGGAGAATGTAGGGGCAGTGCGTGTGGGACTCAAGGGCCCGGACCTGCCCAGTACAGTACACATGCCGAGTGCCTAGTACATAGTGGGGTTGTGACAGCCTGAAATGCCTCTTCCACATGATAAGCCCAGGTTGCCTTGCCCTTCTGTGCCTGGGCTGGGTGCTCAGTGTGTGCTATAGCCACACTTGCCTGATCCTGTATGGCAGCTGGTGGCTTGCTCCAGAGTGGTGGAGGCCAAGCTCAGCCTTGTCTTGGATCACTTCCATTCCTGCAAACTCAAGACTTGAGCAATAATTGCCCCTAGAATCAGCTCCTGGGCTCTCCTGCTTGGGATCAGCCCCACTCTGGCCCAGTGTGATCACAGAGGATGGTTGTAGTGTGCCCTGCTGTGGTGTAATAGTGAGCACCTCTTGCCTCTCTGGATCTGACTGGGCCTGGGTGAAGGTGTACTCTGCCCCACAGCAGGGCAGTGCAGCAGCTCTCCTGGGCCTGGTGCCCATCACCTGCTCTGGCTGTGACCAAAACCGTGCTGACAGCCTTGAGGAGGAGGTGAAGGAGCCAGGCCCTGTCAGATTGGGCTGCTCTTCTATCACAAATAAACAAATAGAGGAGAAATGACTCTGCCCTCTTGTTTTCCTGGCTTTGGTGTGCTCAGAAGCTGTTCCAGGTGCTTGGTCCTGCCCAGTGTGGTTAGAGGCAGAGCTGGGAGAAGCAGCTGGAGTAGCAAGTTTGTGTGTTGGGGGGAGAGGGTGATAGCAGTTTGCTGATGAAGCAGATGGCAGATTATTTCCAAGTGCTTTAGTAGAGCAGTGCTCAGGGCAGGAAATGTGTCAAGGCTCCTGTTGTGAAAGTAGCTCCACCCTGTGAAAGAATGGCTGGGGGGGAACATGGGTGCGGGCTAGGACCTGGGCTAGCTGCCCAGGAGGAGCTGCTGCTTTTCAGAAATCCCAGGAGGCTGAGGTGGCAGGGAATAGAGACCCTGGAAACCCAGGTGCAGTCTGGTGGTGGTTTCTGCATCTGCTCAAGCCAGAGCTGCTGCCATCTGTGAATGCCCCTGCAGTGTGGATCAGTGCAGAGCATAGTTTGGGTTGGTCAGGGTTGAGAGGTTTATGTTGCTGCTGCCTTGCTCTTGCTACAGAAGTGCATCTTGCCTAGCTGGCCTATGTTGTCTCTACCACTTGAGACAGTCTGGCTTCCCTTCAGAGTTGTTGGGGTGCAGTGCTGCCTTCCCCATCACCTAGTGACTGGGACCCTCCTGAGCACGGAGGCCAGCCTAGGTGCTGACTCTGGTCTGGGAAGAGAGATGCTTGTGGCCAGGAGGAATGCGTTAGGCCAGCAGGCCTCTGGAAGCTGTTTCACTGGAGGTTTGGTTGGGGTGTGGGAGGGTTTTAGTGGATGTCCAGCCAAAGTTCTGGGGCAGGGCTTGGTGTGAGGGGAGACTTTGCTGACCCTGCCTGAGCTGCTGTACGTATCAAGGCCATGCTCCAAACTGTAGGAAAACCTCTTCAAGTGCTCTGAACTGGTGTGACTGATATGCCTAACTGCTCGTGGGTGTCACCCCATTTTACAGGGCTTAACGGCCTTGCATATATGAAGCCTTAAAAGGGGATCTGGACCCTGCCCTGTATAGTGTTCTCCCAGTTGTTGCTGCCTCTCTCGGGGCAAGGACAAGCAGGAAAGCTTGTTCTGGTCCCTGCTCAGTGCTCACAAGTCACCACTTTGGGGCCTGTAGGTGAGATGGAGCTTTTCCCATCTAGCCTCCTTCTCCTGCCCCACCCTCAGCTGGCTTTTGGTAAGGACAGGACTGTCTTTGCTTTTGCCCAAAATAGCAACAATACTTTAAACTACTTATGCTTGGTGTTTTAAAATGGGCTGTTCCCTATGTGTGCTCTGCTCTCCCTTCCTCCAATTGTTCCTGTTAGCTGTGATCTTTCCATGACTGGTAATTTATATGCTGTCATGGTCAGTCTGGGCTGCTGCTCTGAACTGAATTCACACCTTATATGGCAGTGGTTCCTGGGCCTGCTGGGTCAGCGCCCAGCTCCTTCGTCTGCTCCTCCTCACTCTAGGGCAGTAGGAGCAGTATGGGACCAAAGGAAGACACTACACTACCCTCACCTTCCAGTAAGGCTCAGAGGACTTTCAAGGGGTGTGTAATGCACAGCTTCTGGGGGTGGGTATGTGCTAAGGCGAGAGGCAAGACAAGGCTCTGAGAAAGATAAACTGCTATTACATTAGAATGTAGAAACTACACCAGCTTTCAGGCATATGAAGCCTGTGCTCTAGTGTGAGGAACCACTGGAAGCCTTAATCTGCTGTGGGGCTACAGGGCAAGTCTGTGCTAACTGCCAGTGCTGCACTGCAGGGGTGGGGGGCAGGGCTCCTACAAGAGCAGCACAGCACTGGGGAAGAGCCTAACCTTGGCAGAGGGGTTCCTGCCCCCTTTCCCAGGAGGTAGAATGCTCCCTCTTCCTCCCTTGGACCTCCTCTGCTCTTCCTCAGGTGGCTAAAGGAGGGGGGAGGGGGGTGCATTGACAGCCCTGCTGGGAAGGGGCTGGGCTCAGCTGCTGTAAGCTGTTTTTTTGCAACTATACCCTATATTGGCAATAGAGGTGGGGCTGGCCTGGTGGGGGGGGGGTGCATAGTGGCTGGCCTTAGCACAAGTTGGTAACAACACCACCAACCTTTGGAGGTTCCAGCTGGCTTAAAGCTCAGGAGGCAGAGTAGGAGCCTGGCAGGAGGTCCTGAGAGGAAGGTGAAAACAGTTAATAATAATCCACCCTCAGCTAATCACGGGCTGAGGGGAGACATGGGCTTTGTCAATCTGCTTGATCTGCTTTGCACATGCCAAGGTCCTAATCAGCTGTGCAGTGTCCCTGGCAGCCCCTGTCTGTGCTGGTGCAGTTGAAGGACACCTCAGTGGGTCTTGGGGGCAGCCCCACAACCTCAGATGCCACACCTCCAATGTGCAGAGCAGTGTGGCCATGCTGGCACTTGCTCAGGTAAAGGCTCAAATATGCTCCCTGCACCAGCTTAACTGAGCCTGTAAAAAAATGCATTTTCTGAAGTGCTGGGGAGTCAAACTCTGATAAATGCCAGCTGAGGCCTGGTGCCTGCATCCCTGCATGCAGCCTCACCTTGGCACCAGGGCTTTCCTTCAGGAAGAGGGGAAGACAGATCAGGGCTGCTGGAAGAATATATGACTAAGGGCCAGGCCCAGAGTTGATGGTGCTTTGGAAGTCTCTTACCTGATATCCAAGCTGGCTGTGGCAATGTAAACTAACCTTTGGTTTGCATCAGGCTTCACTGTGTTTGCCAGTGCCAGCCTCTTTCTCACCATTGGTGGGAGTAGAGCTGTTGCTGTATCTTTCCAGCCTCTGCCCCTCCTTTTTTTCCAATAGCATTTGGCTTCTAAACTCCCTGCAAAAGTAGCTGTTCTACCCTAGCATCCTAAGAGCAGACAGCATGGGCTGCAGCACAGAGGCAGGGTGGAATAGAACAAGGATAACTGCTGTGTGCCACCAGCAACAAGGCCCCAGACTGCTCTGGCACAGCTGATCACAGCTGGTAGTAGCCTATAGAAGCACAGTAAGGCACAGCTGTCCAAGAAACAACAAAAGCTGGAGCCACAGACATTGTATGCTTTCAGTTGAGCCTTGGTGGGATGGATACAGAAGTACAGCCATTGCACAACATCCTTCTCCCAGGACTTCAAGGAGGTGCTAGGCTCAGGCTGCTTGCAAACAGGTCCTAAAGAACAAGAGCTTCACCACTTGCCCAGATCCCAAAGCTCAGGGAGGAAGGGTTTGGGGTGATGTGAGTCACACCCTTTCCTTCCATCAGACCCCATCAAAAAGTCAACATCAAAAAGTCAAATGAAAGCAGTTTATTAACATTTAAAATAACTGTACAGTGTTGTAAGCCAAACTTCCCCCTCTCCCCCCAACAGCCCCGTGCACTCATCGGATACCCTGGTGAATGATGCTGCTTTTGGCACTGTTGGCCTTCTCTTTCTCCTTCTTCTTTATGGGGTCCATCTCAAAACAGCGCCAGAGCCGCAATGTTTCATCAGCAGCTGCTGAGGCCACTGTTGCACCATCAGGGCTCATAGTCAGGTTCAAGACTCTAGAAGTGTGACCTGAGGAAGAGATGGTGTGCACTCAAGACTGGGCTGATCATCGCATGCCCTGGTCCCTCTGGTTCTACCACAATGGTCACATTGACTCCCATATGCTCCATAAGCCCCACAAGCTTGCATAATTCCCCCCCCATCATGCTGCAGAGCATGGATTCACACCCTAGGCATGCATTTGGAGCAGTGGTGTTGCTTCAGCAGCCCACAGGTGCCTCCTCCTAGCAGCATGCTCCAGACTAGACCACCAGTCTGCTCATACCAAGGATTAAATCTGCCTTCAGCCTCTAGCAGCTTTCCCTTCCCCAGGCAAAGAGCCCAGCCTACCTCGCAGCTCAGTGACCTTGGCCATTGTTGGATACTTCCATATAACCAGCTGATTCTGTGAAAAGCCATGGCCTGAAATGAACTCCTTGTAGTTTGTTGACCACAGGATAGAGCAGACCTGGAAAGAGGCAGTAATGCAGGTAAGACAAGCTGCCTGGGCTGATGCTCATCACCCAGAGATGAGCGTCCGTCCCCTCCTTTCCCAGGCCTCTGGGCCTCAGGAGCCAGCAGCTCTGTATAGGTGTCCTGCCAGAAGGTGTTTATGTCTAAGCTGATGTTCCTTACCTGGGAATGAGCATCAACAGTACTGAGGCAGGCGCCAGAACACACATTCCAGAGGCGGATATGTCTGTCACTAGTCCCACCTCCAGTGGCTAGAACATTTGACTGCCACGGACACCATGCCACAGCCTGAGAGAAAAGGGTTAATTCTAAGACATGCAAGAGGCAACTTGTGCACAGCCACTGCTGCATGTCTGCCTTGCACACGGATGTGCCCACAGCAGCCCTGCACTCACCTTGACAGCACCCTGGTGCTGAGTGAAGGTCTGTACCGGAGCAAAATCCCCACTGTCTCCCTGGGTGCATGGCCAGATGTTCACCAGGTTGTCATTGCCACCGCTGGCCAGGTAGCGGCCATTTAGAGACCACTTGAGTCCACACACCTCCTGTGTGTGGCCAGCAAGTGTGGCCACATGATGCTCAGCCACTCTGACATCATGGTGGTGGATGTGGCCAGTCCGTGCCCCGCTGCAGAGAGAAGGCTTGCAGGGTCAGCCTGGCACATATTTTAACCAAAATCCATTCTTGTGCTATTGCAAAACTTGTCACAGGCTTTAAACCAGCATTACCAGCATCACTGGCCTGTTAGCATGAGCAAAGCAGCCACAGAAGCTCTTCACAACTTCAGCACAAAGGGCAAGAGAGAAGAGAGGCCTTCTCCACACAGTTCCAAGAGAACAGGCTGAGTAAGAATCCCAAGCCAGGAGAGAAACTCCTCTCTGCAGTCCCCACCCTGCACAACTTACAGATCTAGGATAGGAATCTGCAACAGTTGGACACTGCCCTTTACCCACCCCCACCCACTGCTTTACCTGGAGAGGATGTAGCTGTTCCAGCTGAGGGACCCCACACGGGAAGAATGGCTGGTCATATTTCTGAGACGTTTCTGCTGCTGTATGTCCCAGAGCTAGAGAGGCAGAGCAAAAAGTTCTCTAGAAAATGAGGAAACCCAGCCCTGTTGCTTTGCCCTAGGATCCTCACAGCACAGGCTCTGGCATTCAACAGTAAGGGAGCAGAGACCAGTTTGTATCTCACACCTATAGAACAGAGGGTAACTCCAGGTGTCAGAAGACCCCAAAACCAAACTCTGCCCTGTTGCGGCAGTTGGTCAGTGGCTATGGCTGGATGTGGACATTTCCACCCTGCACCAGGTCAAGGCAAATCAAGTGTGCATTGCATCCTTCCTGTGCTAGCCAAGCCTTTGCCCCAAGGCCCCACAGCTCCAGCAATCCCTAGACAACACCTCTAGTTTTACTCCTGCGCTCACCTGGACCTCAGCATTACTTGTGCCAACAGCAAGGTAGTTTCCTTCTTTAATCCATGACAAAGAAGAAACATAATCATCTGGGTGCTCCATCTGCAGCAGCTGGATAATCTCCCCAGAAGTATGATTCCACAGATAGACAGAGTTGTCCAGAGCCACTGCCAGGAAGTTCTGAGAGCTCCAGTCAATGAGATTCAGATCTACAATTTGGAAGAGCAATGCAGGTCACGCTGTGCTTACCTGGAGAGCCCTGCCCTTCACCAGTGCTGATGCCAGATCTCCCACCTGCACCAGCTGTGTGTGCACACACACATGCAGGTAAGGGGCAGCCTTCTGGGTGGCAGCATGCCCAGCTAGTCCTGACCCAAGTCACCCACACAGCACTCTGAACCACTGTTCTATACAGCTACACAAGGACACTCCAGAAACGGTCTGTGCCAGCCTGAGTGCATAAGATACTGCAACAGCTCAGTGCTCCAGTTCCTTGGACTACACCATCCTAGGAACTGCACTCAAGTGCAGAATGATCTCAATGCCCAGCAGTCAACACTGCAGCCTACTTACAATAGTCATTGCGGATCTCCGGTGCATCCAGGATGCGGTCTGGCATTGAGGGAATGTATCTGCCATTCTTCCTGCTGGATCCAGGTGTCTTTTGCTGACTGTAGAGCACTTTCAGCTTATTCTGATAGCCTGTGTGCAGAGGAACATATTTGTTAAGCTGAGTTAGTTTGCTCCCAGCTGAGCACCACTCACACAACTAGAAATCCCTTCCAGTGAAAATTAAGTCCTGAGAGAAGAGATACCCTCAGAAGAGCACAGTGTGCTAACATCACTGACAGTATTAACTACCGATTCCTTAATTCACAGAAGTTCAACTGACGGGCACTTGGTTTTCTGTATCCCATTAGTGACAGTAAAGCTACAAAGTGCACAGCAGAGTTGGAAGCTTTTGCAGACACAAGGAAGGTTTGCCGCCTGCAGTACCAGTGAGCAACCGACAGTCATTTCAGCTTTCATAAATAAATTCACTGTAGCTCTTACACAGCCCCTCAACCTCAGGAACCCTAAGGAACCTCCAGTGTGCACAGGAACTCTGAGAAGAGGCCAGCTGGTCTCTCGCATGCCCACACACAGGGCCTCCATGTTGTTCCCCTGCCCTGATCAGAGTCAGCTCACACAGACCCTGTATCATACCTTCTGGAGCATTCTGTGGCTTTCCACTGAGGCGGAGGATCTTTGCCTCTTCTATATCAAAGCCATTCAGATTCACTGCCCAGGCTTTCTGTTGCTCCTACAGAGACAAATCACCCTCAGTGAGATATTTTGAAACACAAAGCCCATGCTACACTTAAAACTGCAGCTGGCGAGGATACACCTAAGCCTCCTTCTCCTAGAATCATGAGGTATATAGCTGTGCTGTGGAGTCAGCTACAGACAGGCAGCTCAAAGTAGTTTTTCCCTCAGGCATTGGCACACTGTCCTCCTCACATTTTCATACAGAAGAGTGCAAGTTCAGTGTTTCATTGCCAGCCGGAAAAGACACAGCCACAAGGAACCAAATGCTTCATAAACACATTTTGAACACAATGTACACATTCCAGAATAGCTCCCCATGTAGACATTGTCCCAGAATAGCTACCACCAGCAGTTTCACTGTGCACAGGCTTACAGCTTTGTGTCTTTGTAACCCACTATATTTTAAAGCCTCATTAGCCCAAACCTGAATTTTGCTACCAGAAGTGGCACAGACTGGAGTGAATGGAAGCAGAGGTGTAAGGCTCTATGTTCTTCCCTGTGCCTAGGGAAATGACTCCACAGAGCAGCTATGCTTAGGCTCCTGTGTAGCAGTTCTGTACCCCTTCCATTCACTCTACTACCTCATTCCCAGGCTCCTGAAGCCCAGAGCTGGAAGCAGCAATGGCCCCATGCGCCTGCCTGATAGAATTTACAGTTTGCTTCTCTGTAAAAGGCCAGGAAGGATTAGGTGTTTGGTAGTGATCATCATAATAATCATAACTTAGCAACATGCTCACCTTCTTGGTAGGGGACTCCTCAGCAGGGTCATTCTCTTTGGTTAGGAGGAAACTGGCTATCTCCATCTGCATAGTGCTGCGGTTGGGAATGTAGCGATCCCCCCCAGCCTTTGTTGGGGTGCTCTGGATTTTAGATCCTGATTTACCTGTATCCACATACATAAATATTGTCTTACACCTATTGATCAGCCTGTATTAGAGCTTTCAAGAGACAGCAAAGCCAGCACTTTCCCACATCACACCTACCAGACAAGCAGGACTCAGAGAGCTCATGCCAACTAAGTCACATTTCTGTGTGATAGTTGTATAAGGGCACTAAACTCTGGTTAGGGACTGTCAGGAAACAGCTCCTTAGGTCTAGTGCAGCAATTCCAGAGTTCACAGATAAGGGAAGCATGCAAAAACAGTGTTACAGCATGTAAAGCTGTCAGCAGGCAGCCTCACCCACACTTGTCCCAGCAGACAGCTGTGCCCGCAAGGCTCAGCTGGGGGTCAGCAGAGCGGAGAGCACTGCCCACCGCCCACCTCATGCCGGGGAGGAGGAGGTGGGCGACTCCTGGAGCCAGG
>NW_010126766.1:0-1674 GCF_000699245.1 Pterocles gutturalis
AAGTTAATAAAAATTAAAATAAATTGGGGGAAAAAAAAATCGTGTTAAAATTAAAAATAAATTTTAAAAAAAATTTAAAAAAATATTTTTTTGGGGTCCAAAATCCTGGGATGACTGCGGCGCTTGGCTCCAGGCTCCTGCGACACTCCCCTGGGGAAAGTTTTTCCCGAAATCCATGGATTTTGGGTCATTTTCGGGAGATTTGGGGGATTTTTGTGCCTTGGACCGTCCTGTCCCACCCTGGCGACAAATGACCCAAAATCCCTGAAAATTGCCCCGTTTTGCAGCTGATGTGCTTTTTTTGGTGCCATTTTATGCTCCTTTTGGGGCCATTTTAGGCTTTTTTGGGGCATTTTTTGCTCCTTTTTTTGTGGTAATTTTAGGATTTTGGGGCCTTTTTTCTCCTGTTTGGGCCCTTTTAGGCTTTTTTGGGCCTTTTTTTGCTCTTTTTTGGGGCCATTTTAGGCCCTTGGGGCCCATTTCAGGCTCTTTTGGGGCAATTTTAGGCTTTTTTGGGGCCTTTTCTTGCTCCTTTTTGGGCCCTTTTAGGCTTTTTTGGGCCTTTTTTTCTCCTTTTTTGACAATTGAGGCTTTTTGTGCCATTTTAGGCTTCTTTTGGGGCCATTTTATGCATTTTGGGCCGTTTCTTCCTCCTTCTTGGGCCATTTAAGGCTCTTTTTGGGCCATTTTAGACCTTTGGGGCCTTTTTTATGTTTTTTGGGCCTTTTCTTGCTCCTTTTAGGCCCTTTTAGGCTTTTTTCAGCCTTTTTTCCTCTTTTTTGGGGCCATTTTAGGTTTTTGGGGGCCTCTTCAGGCTTTTTTGGGGCCTTTTAAAGTTCTTTTGGGGCCATTTTTAGCTTTTTTGGGCCATTTTTATATCTTTTTTGTGCCCTTTTAGGCTTTTTAGGGCTTTTTTTTTGCTTTTTTTGGTGCCATTTTATGCTTTTTTGGGCCATTTCTTCCTCCTTCTTGGGCCATTTCAGGCTCTTTTTGGGACATTTTAGGCCTTTGGGGGCCTTTTTTGCTCCGTTTGGGGCCATTTTACGCTTTTTTGGGCCTTTTTTGCTCTTTTTGGACCATTTTAGGCTTTTGGGGCCATTTCAGGCTTTCTTGGGCCATTTTTGGCTCTTTTTTGCGCCACGTTAGGCTTTTTTGGGGCCTTTTTGCCCCTTTTTGGGGCCATTTTAGGAATTTTGGGCCTTTTCTCGGGTTTTTTGGGCCAGTTTAGGCTCTTCTTGAGTGATTTTTGGCTTCTTTGGGCCTTTTATCTCCTTTGTTGGGCCAGTTTGCTCCTTTTTGTGCCATTTTATGCTTTTGGGGCCTTTTCTTGCTCCTTTTTGGGCCATTTCAGGCTCTTTTTGGGCACCGCTGGACACCCAACGCCCCAAGACCCCAGCCTGGCGCTGCGCCCGCTTCCCACCGACCTCCCCGTGAGCTCCGCCGGGCGACGCTTTGCACCGACTGCGTGGGGATGCCCAAGGGGGGAAAGAATGCGACCCATTGGGAAAATTAAAAAATTAAAATTAAAAAAAAAGGAAAAATAAAATAAAATTAAAAATAATGTTGCACCGACTGCGTGGGGATGCCCAAGGGGGGAAAGAATGCGACCCATTGGGAAAATTAAAAAATTAAAATTAAAAAAAAAGGAAAAATAAAATAAAATTAAAAATAATG
>NW_010126767.1:0-1484 GCF_000699245.1 Pterocles gutturalis
AACCACACTGTATAGACAAAGTTTGTGTGATGATACGTCTTCTGTATTATAGGTGCTGTGATTAAAACCAAACTCATGTGTTCATTCTGTAGGTGGTACGCTGGACGCACTGAGCCATTTCACAGGTAGTTTCCTAAAGATATGAAATGCAAAACATTTAAATCTAAGAGTTATATCTATCAGAGATACAAATATATTTTGCATCAAAGCTCAAATAGCTTTCAATGCCATTCCTGAATGTCCTATCACATCTGTTCGAGTTCTCAGATTCCGAGATTTTTATTTTTAAAATTTGTCTTGTAAAACCTAAGCCAGGTTCCTAGCTTTGAACCAGAAAGGGGGAGATCCAGCTGCATTTACGTTCATATAAAAGGAGAGTCTCCCTTAAATGCTCAACTCTGTAATCCTTAATTTCACAGTAAACATCTGCTTCTTCCCAGTCTTAGCCTATACACCCATGAACAGATCATATATTGTCTCCAGGACAGGTCATTACAAAATCAAATTCACAGCAGTAAAGAAATAAAGGAACCAGAAATCATCCCAGTGAGGTGCTATGAGATGACCAAGTGTGATTATGTTCATTTAATTAGTAGGTGACTGAGTTTTGATAAGGTGGCAATGTGGGGACACACGCAGAATCCACAGCAGCCTGTAGTCCCTTTGTTCCACTGATTTAAATCACTGCTCTATAATATTTCTCAGAGCTGAAACTGCACAAGAGAAGATTGGTCTCGGTTACATCCTGCTCTGCTGAAATCTCACTTAAGGTCTTCAGAACATGGTTCTATCTGAAGCACAGGGGTCACAGCATCAACAGCCACACTTCCTACCAAACACAGGAGACAAATCTAGTTCCCCATAAAAGAAAACAAATTTACAACTAAACAACTACTTCTAGTATATTTATCCTCATCTCTTCACACACAAACGTTTTCAGTGACTGGAGGCAGATCACTTTGCTTGTAAGAGATAGAAACTGTCAGGAAATGGCAAAAGGCAATTAGTAAATCACTATCTCTTTTGTAATCACTGATGAAATTTCCATTTTTTTCATCCCCTATTGCTCATTCCCCCAAACAAGGAAGACATCACCTTGAAAATGAACGCAATTAATTATATTAGCTGAAGCTTCTAAACCAGAAAGGCTTCTCATTTACATTCCTGGCAGAAATTCAATAAGATTGCACTACTGTAATGTTGATTGACTGCTGCTGCCGTTATACCAGAATCCTGAAAGAAAAAAAATGTAATGTTCATTATGGGATTTTTACAGCCAAGTATTTTGAATGGTTAAGTATTCTGAAGTAACGCTGCAGCAAAGAGACTATGGAAAAGATAGTTCTACTGTATGTTTAGAGAAGCTGGAACCATTTCCTTTACTTCTACAACCTCATAATTTACTTTTAACTAATCAAAAATGTGCTGTATTCTCTTACATGCCTGAACTAACGATAAAGGTCTCTACCAGACCTACACTCTTT
>NW_010126767.1:1515-4149 GCF_000699245.1 Pterocles gutturalis
CTATGCATCTGGACACTCGCCGTCTCGTAGCGCAGCCGCAGGTGTGTGGGTATGAAGTGACTGCAGAGCTCCTCATTCGTGGACACGGCTGTCCTGATGTCACTTTGATACCAGTGCGGCAGTGGCCATTGCAAGACTATCGTGCTGCCTCAACAATGCAGGTTAAAAGTAGCCAAACACAACAGAAATTGTTACACTGTCCCGGATAATAGATTTTTTTTTTTTTTTTTGCAGCAAACTGTCAATTAGAGATAATAAATGAAGGCAACAGCAATTATGCATGCATTTTTGAAAACATAATTGGCTTGTAAAAACACTATTATTTATGGTGATGTAAATAGCAAGGGCAAAAATGTAGATTGGTGTTTGGATCTCCACACTTGCAGGATGAAGCAATGGCAGAAAACACATTTAATTGCAAACTGGGTACACGTTCTCCAGCCCTGTAATCATTCTACAGCAGAATTACACCTCCACCATAGCTGCACAAGGCTCAGCTGTGGTCCCATGCCCAGCAGACAGAGGTACAAAAGGGAAGAGCTGCATCTCTCAACTCAAACAAGGAGTCCCCTAGACAGTCAATGAATTTCCAGGAGAAAGTGTACACAAATGGAATGAAAAGACTTGAGTCAATGCCCTAAAAACACCTACTACATAAAGTATGGAACAGGCACGAAGGTTGATAGGGATTTATCACCTTCTCCAAGTTCAAGCAGAGCATAGTACTCGTGCTTGCAGAAAATCTGCTACAGCCCACTGATTTCTACATGTGCCATTGCACTGTACATTCATGACCCTGACACACACTTCTCAGATTTCATATCTCAACTTAAGAAAGCTTTAAATATATTTATCATCAAGCGAGATAATACTTATTGCCTTTACTTTCAGAATAATGAAAAAGTCTTCAGGTGAGAGGATTAAGTCTGCTATCTGAAGAGTCAAAAGGAAAAAAAGGTGAGCATAGAGCTGTAGGGGAGTAAAAGGAACCCTAATGTTGGTCACATTCCTTTAATTAAAAGTAGTAGGGGAGAATCATTAGGCTAATTTCAATTGGAGCAGTTTCAGGTAGAAACATCAGTGGCTTCTCTTTTTCCACAAAAGATGGAGATTGAGTGGAGTCCTCATGAAGAACTTCCTGCAATGCTTTATTTTTAATGTGGAATATATGAACTCTATTTCAGAAGGAGGATGTTGGTGATTCATCTTTTTCTTAAGTCTCAGACAAAGGGAAATAGAAATCTAAAGAAATAGCTGATAGAATAAGAAAGCCAAAATAATTCTCAGTGTATTACCTGTACTGGAACGGCTCTCACAGAACAGTGTCTAGATCCAAATGAGAATTTCTAAGCAGTTCACACTTGTCTTTAAGGCAATGCTGAGATTTTAGCTAAATGCTTTGATCTCTTTGGTTAGAGGGATGTCTAAGGGGGCTAAATACAACCTGGAACCTGCAGGCATGTGATGTATCAGGGTTTAGCAACGGGCCAGACTAGATGTGAAGCTGCAGTCCAGACCTGTGCTTGCTGTGATCTCACAACAGGTGATGAGAAAGTCAGTTATTTGATTTAAACCAGATGTACGAAATGATAATAGCTTTAAGATGCTATAATGAAAAATAAGTTAAGCTTCCAGTCCTAACAGACTGCAAATTTGCAAAAATGGATGAAAAGTCAGAAGAAAGCCTGGAATGCAGGGAGTGAGACAGACTAAGTTACCAGGTCCATACATTCACAATCCCCCCACCTGGGTCAGCAGCTTTAATGCACTGCACACTGTGAGCCCCACTCTGCATTACTGGTTCCCCCCCTGCATCTTACTCAGGTTGCAGTGCAGGGCAGCAGTGAAGTCTCTCAAGCACTTTAACACTGACTCTTGGAACAGCCAGGGACTCCTCCTGTACATCTAAGAACACAGGACAGAACTCCTAAACTTAACCCCTGGTCAGTTCTGTTTTTCTGAAGGCAGGTGTGTCTCCGTCAAGCAGCCTGGACCATGACTGCACGCAAGAAGATCAAGATACGTAAAGAGACAGGACAGACTGCTTATTTTACGATGCTAGCTTAGCTTGAGGAGCTCATCAGCAAGATGAGCTAAGCCAGCAATCACAAAGCTCCAATTTTTTCCAAAATATGTATGACTTTTAAATTGATGTATATGGGTAAAACATACATCGCCAATATTATGCACCTTGTAGTATGTCTCTATAGATTTCATGGGATGTTTTATCTCACACTGGGAATGCACAGAAGGGATGGAAGCAGAGCTGGCAAGTTCCAGCTGATGGAAGGTTTGGAGGGTCTGAGGCACTGCCTGCAGGAGAAAGGTGGCAGAATGTTGTAAAGGTGACAAACACCAAACCGTGTCTTAACATACTGGCAAACTTATTCCACCTGGAAACTGGAGTTTTAAGAATACAACAAATCCACCTCAGGGGAAGATTAATAAGAGTCCCGAGGCCCTAAATTGTCATGGATTTGGCTTCTGAGGGAGTTGGCCACTGTCTAGAGAGAAATTCAGTGTGACCACTGAAGCTCTGAGATGCTTCCTTACCTTACTAACCTACGGTTAGAGGTTCAAATACTTGGGGAAAAAAAGGTTTCCTCTTCAAAGACAGCATTAGAATGCACACTC
>NW_010126767.1:4180-39072 GCF_000699245.1 Pterocles gutturalis
TAAAAAATGAACAGCTTGGATAGAAAAGATTATGCTTAAAGTTTTTAAAATAAACAAAAATAAACAAGCTCTGTGATTTCACCAATCAGGCCAAATACCCATCCTCACATCCTGCCCAAACACTAAAGCATCAGGGACAGAGAAAGCCCTATATGTAACAGCTCTTATTTTACAGTGAGTTACAGCTCGTTTGGAGCAGCACGCTAATTAATACAATCAGAGGGAAAGTTTCAGAAATCACCCAACAGCACACATTAGCATATACTGCCAGGAGACTCAATAAGTTCAAAGCTTATCTTGTAGCCTGCACGCTCCGTGTTTGCTCAGAGCAGCAGCTGGCCAAGTGATCTCCCTTCTTCTCAAAGAGCAAAATTAAATTAGATTAGATCATCTTCTCTCCCTTGTAGAATTAAGATAGTGCAATGAAAACAAGCAAATTAGCTTTTGAAATCCTTTTTTGCATTTAAAGGCCACAAGGCTGAGGAATGCTTTCTGTATCGATTCAGCACTTGCAACAGAGCCCAAACGTCCTGTTTTCCTGGTAACCCAAAGGAAACAGCTTTACAGATTGGTGTCTCACTGGACTGGAGACTGAGTGACGGAGAATCCTGAGGGAGGAGGCCAAAGAAGGAGGGAACAAAGGAGAAAAGGATACGGACACAAGGTCTTGAGAAAAGACATCTGGAAATGGTGTGGTAAGAGCTGCCAGAGTGGGGAGTTTGTCAAGCTCCTTGGTTTGTTGCTATGTAAGAAACACTTCCAAGGAAAAGAGGAAAACTGAGTTCATAGACAAAGATATGAACATGAATGTTATGAGAAGGAAAGCTCAGAACACAGGGGAAAAAAGTAAAAATGCAGAGAACAGGATTGTTTGGACTTGTAAGTTGGACTGAAGAACACCAAACATTTATGGATGGCAAGCTGGATGGAGGGTGAAGAGTTTTAGCTGACATCATGGTGATGCCAGATGCCATATAAAAATCAAACAAACACGTAACAGTGAATGAAGTTCAAAGGGAGCCATACAAATTAGATCCTTTATTTTAACTCTAGTTTCTAGAGCTAAATCACTGTACACCAAGCTGCGAGGTCAGTTGGCACAGATGCATTTCAACAAATTTGTAAAAATGTGTCCCCATTAAATTACCATGCTGCAGCAATTAGCCACACTCCAGAAGACCATCCTATGCAATCTGTTCTAGATGAACAGCTAATGAGAACTAAGCTAAACCACTTTTTTCTTGTTATGATTCCTCCTTTGAATATTCCCATAACTATGCTGCTAAACAACTTAAACCTATAAAACTGAAAGGGGGAGAGACGTTTGTCTGCTGCGGACAGATGGAGTAGTAAAACCAGCCATGAGAATGCACAACGATATCCATGGTACATCACCACACAGCCATCCTAGGCTGCATCAAATTTAGCAAAAAATTAATTACAGCTTCCACCCCAACTTTTTTTAAAATACCTTGACTGCATCCTAGTTAGGCTGGGGGTGAGGGAGAAGGTGATTTGGTTTTTATTGCCAAGATTCTTCACGGCTTGATTTTCACTACCAGACCTGGAGCAGATTAAGAGCTGAAGATGGTACCGGGGGGAGAAAGAAATACAAAAGGTCTCATACACATGGAAAACAAAAGAAGGATAAAGTGAAATTGAACTTTTCAAGTGTTTACATTTTCATGTGGTATCTGAATGGCAAACAGCTCAGCCTGAGTTGAGGCCAGACTGACTTGTGGAGAGGCGGCACCAACAGTTATCCTGGGAAAACGTTAATCACGCTGCTTAAAGAGTTACTAACTCGGGCGCTAAAGATGTGTGGTATAGAGCTAAATTAAAAAATGGAAACACTGCGTAAACTTTCAGTCCATAAAACATTTGTTCTGAAGCATCTTAACATTAATCAGAGAAACAGCTCTGCTCTTCAGGGGTTAGAAAACTTCCTGCCTGAGTGCTCCTTCAGCATGCTTCCACCAAGGAGGCTCTTGGACACCTGAGCTGTGTTGTAGGTTCCCTATTCATCTTTCCTTAGAATATCCTTCTGATCAACACTGACGTCTCTTTTCTATTACCTTCATGCTTGCACTGTAAGTAAATCTAAAGTAGAAGACCAGAAGAAAAAACTGTTTCTACAATTAGAAATAGAAACCCTCTCTATAGTGACAGTGAAGAGCCTTTGTTCTGTTTGTACGAGCCCTACCCCAAAGGGCCAAGTGTAAGTACTGCAAATCAGGGCTTGACACCTCTCTGTATTTATAGACATGATACTAATAAAAAGCCAAGCATTTCTCAAGGTAAATGAGAGCCCAAAAGTGCTTGTGTTACAGCCTGAAACCTCTCAATTTTCAGTGAATTCCCTGAGACTTGGCTGGTGCCATTTTTACTGCAGCTGTTCGTTCCATTGAGAGCTCACATCATGAAATATGAGAAAAAGAGCCCATAAGAATTCGGTGAATACAGCTTTTCATTTGAAAAGATACTCAAACACATACAATTGCTTTATTTTGCTTAATTTTCAACATTCATAAACAGAATTGCATTTCTTTTTCTAGTCAATACTGAAAACAAGTGCTAATTTGTAATAATACAACTTGCATCTCAAAGGACCACAACCACAACAGTTTCCACTCCCTTCCAAAAGAGGTGAAGGGTACCGAGGAGGTTGGGTTGCCTACGTAGGAGATGCATACATTATGTTTCCCTGTGAGACTCTGAATATTGTTGCTGTCAGCTTCCTTTTGTACATGTATAAAACGACTCTCAGAAAAGACTTAAAGCCAGTATTTTTCATGTGCCAAATTACATGCACTAAATACCTAATCCTGGGAATAGCAAATGCTAATATTTGCTAAGCATAAAAAATGAACTCTTTCTTCCCCACAAATTCCCAATCGCAACAGTTCTCAGTGGAACCAGTGAACAGAGGTTGTTATTCCACTCCATCCAAACAATCTGCATCCTTCTAACTAAATAGTGAAGTATTTGAAAATCTAGAGCGTGTACACTGCTCATTATGAATCCCCATCCTGTTTATTTTGAAACTGGTGGGAAAACTTCCAATTATTTCACTACACACTGAACCGGGCCCATGGTAAAGAAACAGGATTAGTTAAATAATTCATAACACTGGAATCTTAGATACTGTACAATAGCTTTACAGACTCTCAGCATCTGAGTACAAAGTGGTGTGATGGTTTTGTGACAGAAGTAAAAAAAAGAAAAAAAGAAAGGAAAAAGATGAGATCTCACTGGGAAAAACAAGACAAATGGGGAAAAAAATTAGTGCATTAGCCAAGCAATTCACTGTAGTATGCAGTCTCTGGAAGGGATTATACCCAGTTTCCACTATATTTAAGGGACTTCAGGAGAATCCCACTAACTATGTCAAGCAACTGCAAAAAGTTGAAAATTCACACAGACCTAGCAAGGCTCTGCTAGTAAAGCACATGAGGGACTGAGCAACCACGTCAACTACACTTTTTGCCTTTCCTGTATTCTGCCCAGCCTCTACTTTGCCTATTTAATGCCTCAGTTGCTTTCTTGGATCAATTCTGAGGTGTAATTTTGCCTACAATTTCCTCAGCATTTCCTTTTGTAAATCTCTCTGTATCAGCATTTGTCTGTTCATTCAAAACCTTTTCCTTCCTTTTTTCACATTTGGTCTGTCTTGACTTTGGCCATCGGCCTCATGCAGATTTCTTAGGTCAGTCTTCTCTTGGAACTTCTTTCCTGTTAGATTTTTCCATCTCTAGCTTGCCAGACAACCTTCCAGAGTAAAGAAATACCCAGTGGAGAGGAGTTTCCGTGACAAATGCCTTAAGCTCTCACTAAACCTGCAATATTCCCTAATTTTCCTTCAATATCACTAGAATCTACCTACTTCTTCTGAAACATTTGTTCCTACTTTAGACACTGCTTTTCCTCTGTTCCTTAATATCTACAAGCATCACAGTTATCACTTTTAGTATCCTATCTTCACCAGAAAGACCTTCCCTCATCCCTCATTTTCCCTATGCACCTTGTTTACTCCTGTTCTTCCTTAAGCATGTTTCTCTTCTCACTCCAAATTTTCTATAGTAGACAAAGGGATATTAAATTATCAATTGTTCTAGCCTTATTTCAGTAACCATCTTTATTTCAACAGAATTTCAACTAAATTTCATATACTTGGAATAAACCTTTCTTCCTTCTATCCCCCAACTCCTGAAGCTTTTAGTTTTTCTAGAGAAATATTTTTCCATCGATGTGGCTACACAATTCCCTAACTTGGCTCTCAAACAAAAAACAGTTTTCACACACTTGGCATCCAGACAGCATGTCCTAATAGAGCTCAAAATTACAGATCACGAAAAATGCAGGCTGCGTGCTAAGATGCTGCAAGGCATCGGCTCCTGCTAGAGCCAACAGGTGTTGAGAAAAATTAATATGCTTCAGTATTGAAACCATGGAGGAAAAACACGTACAGAAATGGCTTTCTTGTCCTTCCTCCTAGGGTGATGCTGGATGTTGAGGCAGTGCTTTAGAAGTGTCGTGGTCTCACTAATGGTGATAATGGAAATGTCCTGACATTCACAAACAGCTCTGTTTCTGACAGCTCACACAGAAAAGGATCAGAAATAGACTGACAACGGTTCAAATGTACCATTTAACACATCAAGGTGCAGTAGCTACATGTACTCCCCAGACAGCAATCCCTTCAGGGTCATTAAATGGCCTTCCTCGGTGTCATTCTTTCTGCTTCTTTTGATAACATTGCTTTGCACCGTGTGTGTTCAGAGAAGGCTGCACATCCTTGCTACGCTGGATGTCAGTACCAAAGCACCATCTACACCTAAGTACAAGTATGCTTCTGCTAACCTCTCTCAGTGGCACATAAGGAGAAATTCCATCTCACATTCACGGTATGAACGACAAAGCAGTAAAAACTGAGAGGTAATTTCCCTTCAGCAGAAGGACTCTGGAGGGATAAATGTTCTTAATTAAATCAACTCCTCTTGCATCTTACATCATGGAATTGCCAGCTAACCACTTAGCTTTTAAGTGTGATATTCTTAATTTACAGGTCTGCAATTTCACACATACTTAGGTCAAATGGTCCCTCGCTATTTCCATTCCATCCAAAACCAGTACGCCCAACCGCAAATGAAAAGTTCCACTCTGTGTTAGAACACAGGAACACAAGACAGAAAGCAAATATTTTGTAAAAAAAAAAATCACTCAAGACTAATAGCTTTAAGGTGTTACCTTTCTGAAATCAGTTCTGTGAAAAAGCAGCACTTGCTCGTGGTCTTCATTGCTGGCTTTCCCTGCCTGAAGCAGCAGAATTGTAAACTATTGCAGGTATGGTTTAGTTACTGACAACCCAGACCTGAGATAGTAAAAAAAATAAGAGCGACAGCACGTTCCTCCGAGGGACAGCTAAATCCCAACACTGGGCTTTGAGCAGCCACTCAGTTACAGCAATAGCGTTTGGGGGCCTTACTGGATGGAGAAAGATAGAGCAGTGAAAGGCCACAGTGCAGAAAACGTTCCCTCTGGTTGCCTGCAAGGTTACGTTCCTGACAAAGCTGAATTCATAAATAGGCCAAAATAGTCCACTTCCCCCATAGCCTAAATATTCTCCTGTGCACCCACTACAATAAATCCAGAAAACTCAGCAATCAACCCTCAAATCTCACACTTGTGTAAAATAGGGATGGAATTACGGAAATGGGGAAGAACTATTTACAACTGCAAGTATAAAAAAGAACCCCAAAAACCCAGACACGAAGCTGCAGAGTAAACGGCAAAATAAAAACACGCTGGGGAAAGCGTCTAAAAATGCATTTCTGCTTAGCCCTGAAAAGCTGAGAAATGACTTTGAGTTCATTTCCTATCCCCAGACTAATGTATTTACTTGTATGGAAGTGAAAGAGTGGGGAGAAATGTATTTGACTTATTCTTAGTAATTTCCCCCGAAAAAGATATTTTTTGAGAAAAACAATATACAGACAGCTGAGCCAAATTTCTTTCTCCCTCTCAGACAAAATTGGATCATGATTCATCATATACACAGTTGAATTTTAATTCATTCCTTCAACAATTTTGTTCGTGTATTTTCTTGTAAGCAGGAATTAATACACTCAAACACAGGAAAATGTTAATTTTATTGCATCACCTTTCAAATTTACAAATGTTGAGTCTAACTCCTGGTCACATTCATTCTAGCCTGAAGAAAAAAAACAGACAAACATCTAACCTATGCACAGAGGTACTCTGTTCTTTGTAGAGGCTAACACTAACTTCACATCAATAATCTCCTGAACAAAATTAAAGGATCCTGCCCATCTTCAATGCCAGCATAGATGGACAGTTATCACTTTCCTCAAGGGAAGCTGTTTCATAATTATTCATTCATGCTGTAACTCCACAGTGCCACTCAACAAAGAGAGGAAGGTGACACAGGAAAGCATTTGGCCTATTAGACTGACATAAAACTTCACTCAGTTCAGTGCAGTCCAAGTAGAATTTAGCCATCTGGTATTCATATATACATCCTGTCTGTGATGTTCACCCGCTAAATGAGTAGTAGTTCACGAAGCAACACTAATGTTGATAACCCTTCTGTTCTTTCAGTGAGGAGCTCAGAGAACCCCCCAGTTACTGGTACAAAAGAACACGTCCAGTTAGATGTGGGAAGAGTCCCCATCCCTTACCTCTGCTGCAAGAGACAAGAAAGAAATCCTGCTACTAATTCTCAGGGAGGCAGTGCAATGCATTCAAACAGCTCTTGAGCCACGCACTGCAGACTCACATAAGAAAGCACCCAGAACTATTTGTGTCTTAACCTTAACAACTATTATCTCCAAATGTCCACCCTTAAGAGGATCCAGCACAGGCTCCTCCTCCAAGTTCAGGAGGGAAGATAGAGCAAATGCTGGCTACATCTCCAAAGGAGGAACCAGAGCTGCCAGTGCTGCAACTGCCATAAACCCTGATGGTGTAGTTAGCAGCTGGTTGGTACTAACCTTCTATAGTCTTCTAAAGCACCAAAAAGAGTTTGAACCCTTTAGCTCAACTGTAAACATAGACAGCACAAAGCCACTGCGTGCACACTTCTGAGCCACCGCCGCAGCACTAGCTGTCTGCTATGTGACAAACTTCACAGAAATACACACACAAAATCCATAAAACTATGTATCAGTGGCATTTTCCACAACTATTTTGCATGTTCCAAACCATGAGTCAGACATCACAAGGAAGTTTGGCTCTTAGAAAGATAAAAACATCTATTTCCACCACAAACACACCTTCGGTCGATAATAGGTCCTCTTTCTCTTTGCAGGAAGTTTGTGGACTCTGGTGGAATAAGCAAGCAAAGAGAGGCAATTTGCACTTGCTATGGAACATACAAGTGTTGTAACTCTAATTCTATGTATATACAAATACTATAATTTGTTCCAAACATTTTGCTCATCCCTACATTCAAAGTATCTAAACTTCTCTTTCCTACACAAAGGAACTACTACTTAGAAGTAGTGGTTGCATTCTACTGCGAAGACAATTCAGCAAAAAAACAACAGGGATAGGGAGCATGCATACAGATACATATCTATGTGTATACATATAGGCATATACACAGTAAAGTATCACTTACACCAAGTGCCAACTTGCACACCTGAAGGGAAGTGAGCAGCCAGGCAGATGGGGCCAGATCTTCAGCCTCTGTGCTGCCTGCTCATCTGCTAGCTTGGGACAGGGAAACTTCACAACCGAACTCCAGCTTAACAGTAAATCTAACACCAAGGAACGCTGCTGTAGAAAGGCACGTGGCATGATGGCTTTGTATTCAGAGTAGACTAATACTTAACACAATTAAAGTAATTACTTCAGTCTAGCCAGCCCTGGTTAAGTCTCTATTGGAGTTCAGTAGCAAATGATGGTAAAATACTTCAAACATGCAAATGTTAAATACTTTCATTATTAGTACTCTTGCAAGTGCTGCAATAGCAGGCAGGTCCAGGGGCCTTGGAATACTCCAATGTTGTAACATGAAAAATAAGGCCAGTATTTTTGCCTGGCCAGTTTAAACACAGCACATTGCCTTGTACTAACCACGTACCTGCCTCAAAAATACAGCACAGCTCAGGCTCTCCTTACTTTACCACCAGGGAAGTAACTTCTGTGATCTGACACAAACCAAAGGCCCATGTCCATCTCATGTCATCTAATACCAGCACAAAAAGACTGAATATTTACAGAAAAAGGGGAATGAAAACTGCAAGACAGAAATAAAGGAGCAGGAAACATCTACTTGCTTTACTTTGAACTTCTATAACAGAATTAAAGTCTGGTGCCCCACCGGCACTATCACACAGAGCACTGAATCCCTGCTTGGTAACACAGCTTTAGGCAAACACCCAAAAAAGATAATGATTGAAGGCATAGGGTAAAGGAAAGGAAATGACACTGAATTAAATCAGGTTAAAAGGACTGGGTCATGTTTAGTCCTGCAAAACACACACTTAACTGCATGCAGCTATACAAAAGAGGTAGTAAAAACCAACTGATAGTTCTCCCTAGTCGATAATGGAACAAAAAATAATGAGATGAAGCCATAAAAAGGAAAATGAAGGACTGAGAACCTTTGTAACTCATAGAGTGGAACAAGCAGCCCAAAGGCGGTAGAATACTCATCACTGAGGGTATTCAGGCTTAAGTAAACACCCATCTGTTAAAGAATATTTTGTTATAATCGCTCCTGCTATTATGCAAGGAGGTGAAATGAGACTCCCACTGAAGTCTGGGGATTGGATACCTACAATTCATTTCTTTCACGTTTCTGAAACATTTATTCAGAACAACAAACATCTGGTTCTTAATCCCCCAATTAACACTGTTTCCAGCCCTAAGGAATTAATCATAGAATTCATGGAAAACAGTTTATTTGCTAGCAACGGAGTAAAACAAATTGCCTACAAACTCCTACATTGCTAATGGAGCAATTTAATTGCCCCCCCCCCCCTTTTTTTTTGACATTTTAATTCAAAAAATAAAGAATAGAAAGTGGTTCCTGGGCAGAGATCTTTGCAGCAGAGTGTCAGCAGAGAATTACACAGCACTATAGACTCAGGCTCTCATCCATGGTACTGACCTCCTTTGAACAGTACTCCAAGATCTAATGATGAAAAGTACTGTAAAAAGGGCTAGATATTATCATTAGTATTCAGGAGCACAGAATTCTGTGGCTTGGTTGAATTCAAAGGGACCTGCTGTACTTATGAAAGCTGATACATTTCTTTTTTTAGAAGAAAACAGCCCTGACAGCAACGTTGGTGTGGGCTGGCTGACCTGGGTGGGGGCACGCCACGCTTCTCGCCACCACCTCCCAGCAGGCTGCACTGCAGACTCACTGTCATTGAACCAGCCTAATGCCCCTCTCACTTTTTGTTTTTACCATTTCTACAACATAGTATTTCCATCTACAAAAATAAGGTAGTGTCTAAAATACCATCCTGATCAGAAAATTTGCATTACTGCTTGTGTTCTCAGAACCCTACACGTTCTGGCACTTCTGTCACCATTCTTCATGCTTTCCCTATGGCTGGCTACCAGAAAATGCTTATTCCACTAATGTTACCACCTCTTATACCCTGCAGCTCACTGGATTTACACCCTGCTGCTTTCAGCTGCTGTAGAGAAATTAAAGGGAATGAAAAGTCAATCACCCAATGTTCTAGTGCTCTGGTTTTAAAGATGTCCCTGCTTGTAGGAGCGGAATGTGCTGTTCATCACTTTCTTCGCCTGGCTTTGGCACTAGATGAATTTTAAGTAAACATCTTTTATTCTCATAAAACAGATTTTCAATTAGCAACCAATACAAACAACATGCATTACGACGCTGCCCAGCAATACAGACTCTCAATAACAGCTCCAATGTCTCTGCTAGCTTGGGGCAGCCTAATTGACCACTATAATTTACCTCAAGGTTAACATGATTTGGATAGCTCTTGTTTTTCTTACTAAGGCCTTCTGTACACATTTGCTGCAGTCAATCTTTTTCTACCTACTGCTTTCACCTATCAGTCTGGGTGAATAGTCCTAAGACATCAATTAGTAACTTGAAGAACTGAGTTATTTCCCCTTATGTTCCTTAAAATCTCTTTAGATGACATTTCTTTCTCAGCACATTCCAAGGTGATGGCTGCTTTTCCTTCACATCTTTCTGCATTTCTTATTTGATGTCTAACCTTTATTGAATTTGCAGCTGCACTAACATTTATATATTTATTAGCGCTATTAGATATCAGAGAATGATGTACTAAGGGGGAAAACACACACCTCTCTATTTAATTTTAGAAGAAATAATTCTGAAAGCTTTGTTAAAACTTACACTGTAGTGTTTTGGGGTTGGTTTTATGCTTTTGAGTTTTTCACTCACGAAAAAATTCCAGGATGCTGTTTGTCGTTTTCTCCATGGTTCCAGAGTATTTCAGATGACGATACGCCTTCACATGGAGGCCAGGAAGATAGTGAACTCTAAATGTTAACATAAACCTAAGTATTGAACCCATCTAGCCCAAGCCCTGTAAGCCCTCCCATTTATTCATTGATTTCCAAATTGCATCACAATTCTGTATGTGCTTATTTCTACAGATCACTCTGGGATCAGTTAATTCAAAGATCCATCATGTCTCTCTAGTTAGGTCTCTACCAGCAACATAGCCTAGGACAGAACAGGAGGAACCACGATGATAGAATTGCCATCATTAAAAAAAACCAACATCATCTGGAATGATGAAATACATTCTCACAGACAAGACCGGAAAAGTGCAGCCTTCACAATTAACTTCTCTGGGGATGCCACAGTCAAGTGGTGTTACACACTTTGAAAGATCCTGCACCGAACAACTGCCAGTCTAAGCTGTAACTACGAAAAAAAAAAAGCAAAAAAACCCCACACCACACACACACAGACTTAACCAACCTTTGGTGATGGAGAAACTGCAGCTACACAGCTATCTTGTGCATCTTTCTGTACTGACAGCTATCACAGAGGGGTGAAGATGGGGCTGTCTATCAAGGGCTATGGCAGGGGGCTATTGTTGCATCAGCTCCGCACAGGATCCTTACCAGGCAGCCAGCAATTACAAGTCTCTTACCCCCGTAATTACAGACATAAGAACACCTCTTGAACAACATTATATTCTGGTTCTGCTGGGCAGCTCATGCTTCTCAGAGTGCAATACACTAACTGGAGCAAATACTCATTTTTCCAGACTGAAATCAAAGACAAAGCACCTGGTCAGGACTGTTTGCCATTGTGTCCACTGTTTTAAAGGGGCTTGTGCTGCTGTCGTAGGCGACAGGGAACACAGACAAACCATGATTTTTAGAAAACAAGTTATTTTTGCAAACAAAGCATTCCACAGCACTTTTATTAAGGCTAGAGAACTTAATCCCCATATACACCCATGTGCAACGTAATTTCAAATTCCAATGAGAAACAAAACCATTGGAAATTACCACTCTGTGAGCTCTTCAGAGAATACTCCAAGCACCACATGGGAGACTGTGCTATTATTGGATGTTCTCAATACCTGCTAGCAAATCAGATATTCCAATAAATCTGTTGGAAATGTTCTTCTTCCATACAAAAATTTCACTGTCTGAAATCCCAGCCTAATGAAGCACTAGCTACTACAGTAAATTATTTAGGAGTCATCTTGTCTTTCTCAGAATTAGAGCTACAAGCAGTCAGGTTAAGAGTTAAACAGTAACTGGAAGGTCCAGTATTCCCAGACATGGCAAAGCTTTACTTTTCCTGGCCTCTTAAACATCCACCTTCCCAGATAAGACAGCTCTCTGATCCTGAAACACACAAAAAGCTGGCCAAGCCTCGGAACGTTATACCTGAAACACCGGATTCAGCAAGGATACCAAATTGTAAGTGTTGTAAAAAGCCATCTCACACTTACAAATTCCATTGTCAGATTATTTTGAACACAAAAGCGGTCTTTTCATCACTGAATAAAATCCTGCCCCATTGTTGTGGGCGCGCAGACCCAGTACACGCCCATACAGGACTAACAGTTGATTTTCTGAGAGAATAACACCTCCCCCGTTCCTGAGGCTTCTGACTCACCAGTTGGGACAGCAGGATCCATTGTTGGCCTTTCCCAGGTGTTGATCTGCTCCCAGGTAAATCCATTGGTTCCCAAGGCCACACTGTAACCACAATTACTGTAGTGCTCATCAAACGAACAACCACCTAAAAACAACAACAAAAAATGGATATATTCCTGTATTATCTCTTTACAGTAGTTCATTTACTTCAATATTTTGTACCCAAGTTTACACAGGGGAAAAAAAAAAGGAAAAATAAAATTAATTTCCTGCACATTAGATTTCTGGCAACAGAGGTTATTCATAAAATATTTTTTAACTTTCCACCTTTTGTATCTTTTGGAAGCCTTTGTTTTCCTCCCTCCGTGCTACTGTTTCTTAGATCAGTTCCCTTTATTTCAACCTATTGTCTTTACATTTTCAGGAACAATTACACACAATGCACACATGCAAGAATATTTGCATTTGGGTCCTAGTAAGTGATACTTAATTACATAAACTTCCAAGTCAAATATTAAAAAAAAAACAACAATGCAAACAGTAAACACAAGCACAGTTATCACTGTTCCTACAGGGAATCCTCAATTCTTCTTGCTTTTAAGCCTTTAATTACACAAGGCTGGGTTACACCTACAGAAAGTGCAATCATCCTGTTAACCATTTCTTGTACATAACAACGTGAAACTCGATGAAGCTCTGTGTGATGCATGGCCATTCCTCAAGGTCTTTTAAGTCAATACTCTTGAGTGCAACCCTTTAGTTTCTCAACAACAAAAGAACAATAAGTAGTGAGGACAACTAGCATTCATGCCTTCCAGACTGTTGACTAAGTGATCTTTCCTCTGCAATTCCTGAAATACTTAGAAGCAGTTAACTGTCATAAATAACCTGGCAGCTGTCTGAACACTTGTGAATCAAGGGGAACCCATAAACAGTGGAATGAAATTTTGCATTCCAACACAGATCTTCAGAACTCATGTCACACAGACAAATCAAGCTAGTTTATTCCCTAGTAGGATATTCCTACGTGCTGGTGTCCCTTGTGTTGCCTCAGGCACATTCCTCTTCACATCCACCCAACTTCAGTCTGCCAAACATATTTCAGTCCTGGATCCATTAAATCAGGCAGCATAGACTGTGACCTTGAGTTTAGACCTTAATCACACCAACAGTGTCTTTGTACCGCTTGGTTTTCTCTCTTAGAGAAGCAAGGATAATTTTTCTCTGCAGACACTAGTCCTCCAAAGTGAGCTGGACACATCTAACACTTCAGAGCTGCAAGGTCTGAGCAATGCTCAGGGCAACACTAACTTGTTCTGCCAAAGTGCCAATTGCTCTAGACACTAATCAGAGAGTTGTACAGAGAGATGTTCCTCACTCTTTACTCCTTCCCACAGGCTGCGTTGCCTACACACAATAAATAGCTGGCACACGAGTAATCTGTGCTTCCTCTGCAACAGGGACTGACACTGGGGACATTGAGGTCTCCTTTAGTTTTCACCTAGATTTTCTATTCTGTAGCTCCCAGGAAAGCCTAAGCTTACCTCAGTTCCTATGGAACTCCTCATAAATGACAAACACAAACACATACAAAGTCATTAATCTTTATTAAATCCTTATTCTGTTAAAGGACTTTATGTGTACTTCAACTGGTTTTTTTTAAAGTTGTTCTGCAAAACTTCACATAATATTTCTACGTAAGTATATACTATATACTAGAGGGACTTGTTGGGTAGAGAACCTGACACCCAAAACTACTCTGTTGCTAAATCAAAGTTTAAAGATTAGGTTTGTGGTAAAAAAACACCCCAATTTTATTGCTATATTGTATATTTCCATTATAAAATTGCTATAGTCAGATCTATTTATGACCCTTGCAACCTTCCCTGTCTCAGTACAGTCTCTGTAAATATTTCTCGTGTCATTATTTTATAATATTTTAATAATTTTCCTCTAAATGTACTGTAGTTGTGAAGCTTTCCTAACTGTCAAAATAAACAGGCTTGCTGTTTCCCTATTTTTTTTAAATTTAATTTAGATTCAAAAGTTCACATTTAAAATATTAAACATGCTCATTAAAACATCTACAGGGAAACAAAGGTGTTCTGGGTTGCCTGGGAGTATGCAGGGCAACTGAAAGTCACCTTTTCCACAGCAAGCAGATACACGAGACAATATCAAATACTCTGCTCTGTTTCCAAGGGGGGAATTCTAATTTTGATGGATTCACTTCAATAGCACAACTCCAGACATCCCCCATTTCCACACCACCTCTGCTCGGCACGCTGCGGTGCACAATAACAGTGCTGCCTCTGAGCTATTGCTTTGAAGGGATCCTAAACAAATTCTCTGATCAAACCAGACAATTGTACGAGGCCTCATGTACATGGAGAAAATTGCACAGGTGCTGCTGGAAAGTCCCAGAAGCAAAGCAAGTGATAATAATAAAATACGGGGTAGCAGTCCTCATTTAAAAGGGAATGTAATTGTCGATATCTTGCTCTAATCAGCTAAACAGATTATTTTATATATGCTGAGGTAGGGAAAGCTGGAAGAGGATCTGAGAAGGGGATGTGGTGAGAACTTCTGTAAATTAATTGGGAGTTTCCACTGGTTACAGCTTCCTCAGGTGTTGTCCTTTAAGTGCCCTGTGCGGAAGTCAAAGCTAACCTTGTAGTGCAATTGGATAACAAAATAAAGGATAAAGCATGGAGAGCCTTAAAAGTACCAGCAAGACATTTACATTTTAAAGTAAGAACAGGTTAGTGAGAAACCTCCAAATGGATAGTAACAGGGCAATAAACCAGAGGAATTAATTTACTAGAAGCACCAGAACTGGAATTCAGAGAGATGAGTTTGGAGGAAACAATGAGGAGGAGAACAAGCCAGAGTCAATTTCAAGGGCTCAGGCAGGCTGGCTGTGGGAATCTCCGGTACCAAGAGGAGGGAAGTCTCCTTCTGGTTCTTGCTATAGCTTGTCCAAGAAGAGCAGAACGAAAAGTGAAGACTCAGACCCAAAGTCAGATTAACTTGCGAGCTAAAAAGTGGCATCTCCTCTATTCACACTGTTCCAGCATTCGTTATATTATGGAACAGTCAAGAAGTTTCAGAAAGGGGAAGGAAAGAATCACAGCATCCAGAACATCACAGATATTCGGGTTACTCTAACAGCTGCCGTGGCGTCTGTTCGTATCCACCAAACAAGTCTATCAGAGGCGGTCTCAGCCCTATCTTTTTTGCAGACCCCGGCAGACAGGACATCACAGCTTCAGTTACAGACAGCCACATCCAGAAAAGCAGCTGGGAAATTCCCACCCAACGTCATCTCAGGCGTTCAACACCCACGCTCTCCTCCTCCTTCACTGACCTTGGTGGCTGCAGGACAGCTTCTCCTGCAGCTCCTCTGCCCCTTCCCAGCCTTTCACCCTTTCTTAAACGTGTTCCTCGCAGACCCCACCAGACCCCCACTAACAAATTTCAGTTTAAACTCAAAATGTATTAATAACTTTTAAGTGTCCACTGAAGTAGGGCCAGTAACTCCAAAATGGGCTGACAGGCTCCAACTAACAGACGTATTCCTGTCACTGATGTCAGTATAAACTTAATGTTCAGCACCGCCTAAGCTGCCTATGTGGGTACCTAAATATCAGCTACACCTAAATCTGCTGGAACACAAGGAGTGGGGGGAAAAGGTTAGATCCATCCTAATACAGAATCATCCGTAGCTGAAACATGACTGCTTGGCAGTAGCACAGGGCTACTCACAAACATGGGAAAAAATAATCCACAAATTGAGAGAGAAAGACACCACTCAATGCATTTAGATGCCAGGTTTGGGTGCTGTAATTTTAGCCACAGTCACAAAGCAGGCTGAGGAAAATTAAAACGTTTACACATTCACCAAAATGGGGTTCTACGTCTTCACAGGTTGTTGACAGGAATGAGGATTTTTGGGAAGCAAACTGGGATCTTGGAGCATTTCCACTGGTTGGCTGAAAATTCAACAGTGACAAATGCTGTTGCAAAGTGGGACAAAGAAAAGGAAATGGAGATGATGTTGATGTTGTTAGATAACGCATGTGGTGTTGACCCCTTTTCACAAAATGAAACCAAATGAGAAAGATGCTTTTCCCTCCCTGAAAAGGGTCATATTGAAGCAAATAACAGCTCACATAGGAAGGATAAAATATCCCTTGTTTTACACTGCAGGCTTGTAACAATGCCACTGCTCATCTGAGTGATGCTAATTAATCTTGAACAGACCTATCATCAGTTACCGAGACTTGCCCCCGGATTAAATGTAAACCAGCCTTGCATAAATTGAATGTCTCCTTTGAATATATAATTGAATTTGCAGAAGTGTGCGCCAAGGGGGTGTTTAAATAAGTGCACAAATATGATAAAAAGAACTTCACACCATTATATCTAATTCAGTAAGCAAAAATAATGGCAGGGCACATTCCAATTAGTGTTTGATTTATTTATTTTAACAAATCCAATTAGTAGAATGTTTTATAAAGTCATCCAATGTCAAACTCCCACGGACTCGCCAGACAATAAAAGCAAGACTTCTAAAAAGGGATAAAGAAACATACTGATGTGAGAAACTCATCGGTTATCCTGTGTTTCTAAATACACACAGAACAGCACAGACATAATTTTGTCATTTACAGCATTCTCAAGGTGGGGAGGGGGTAGACAGCAGGAACATCAGTCTCATTTGTCCCACTCCAGGCCCTTCTTCTGAGGCACAAGTAGTTAACTTTCTCTCTCATTTATAACAAAAAAATAAGATAGAAATTAAAAAAGCATCCAATACTTTTCTGCAGAACATCCCTTTTGAAACTCTCATAAGAGCTGAGATTTAGTCCATCAATTTAGACCTTCTTAGCCTCACAATATGAGGCAAATAGAAGAAGAAACAAATGCTATTATGATGAGGTAGTGCTTATGAACTATAAAACTCCAGAAATTAACACACCGCTGTTCCAAATCATTTATTCTCATCTCTTCCAATGACATTCTTGTTTACAAGGACTAGAAGAGATGCATTTAGCTCACCAGGAGAACTTCTGTTATGAGATTTGTTATATAAAAAGCCATTTCTAACTTATTTTTCAGACTGCAGACTTCACATAGTATATCCTTGAGAAATCTTATTGCATATTCTTATGGGGGTGGGAGGGAGAGGAGAACAAAAATGTGCCTGTAAAGCTTGGGCCAAGTTGCTTTGTTTAAGATGGGATCCACCAAGGGATATTAGGGTTTCTTCCCCCAGGAAGACTAGTTAGAGCTTTGTGTGCTTTCAGCTCCTTCCAGAACAATTAAGACAGGAGACATCAGAAACACATACAGGCAACCCCAAATGCTAAATGGAACAAGAAAGCAGATCCAAATTCTGCAGACCAGACCCATTTCAAACGAGCACTGTCCAACAGCCTCAGCTTTCAACAGACATCAAGCCAAAGAGAAGGACAAGTATGGAGAGATCGGAGGAGGACGTTTGTCACTTAAGATGTCAGTAGTTTCAGCTCTAACACCCTAGGAGCAACATGTTTTATGTAGCCTTAGGTATCTGCACAGCCCAGGATGGGAGGTTTCAGAAGGGCCAACAGTAGCTGGGTATCTCATTTGTCAGAAAACCACCCTTCTGCCAGCCCATTATCAACCTGCTACTTTAACTGGCCAATTTCAATCAGTACTTTATTATTTTACTCGGCTGTATCTTCTATATTCCCAGATTTTCAAGGAAAAGATTTTTGCAAAGAGAAAAGTGTTATCTTTAGTGAGTCAAAGGGCACCACATGTTCACCATGTGTTTAAAATCAGGCTCCACAAGGAAAAGAAAGATGCTATGACTCATCTAACAGCAGAGAAAGCTTTGACCAATTTTTGTGCCTTGTTAGTTAACAGAGGATCTACACCAGGAGAAACTGAGGAATAGATTCTCCAGTATGCAATAAGCTATAAACTCCAAGGTAAATTCTTCATAACATCTTTTTCTGATGTGAATTGTTTAAGAACTGAGCTTAGACCTAGCATCTATTCAGGTAAGTCACTCAACTGTGAAACACAAACCCACTGAAAACCAGGCTTCTCTACTTCTGGTGCTCACAAAAGTGCTTCTCTTCAGGTATCCAGATGTTCTGGGCTTTAGAAGTAAACGTCAGTGAATCCTCTAGTGCCTCTAACACGTTCCTGTACGTCATTTGGTTTCTGCTGCAAGTATTAATTAGTACCTTCCTCATTGTCAAGGCATGATTCGTCTGCCACAGGACACTTCCATTTCTTTTTTTTCTATCTTACTCTTAACACACTATTATTAGATTTGCACCTAAGCAGAGGAGGTTTTATCCACACTCTGGAAGGTGCTAGTCCTCTGAGATATTGGTTAACAATTGCCTGGCTTAGGAATGGATCATTCTTCTTGGATTTGACTCCGTTTCATTCCTTTTGCATGATCTCTGGTAATCAGATCTTTCAGGTCGGGGGAGGGCAGGACAGAAATTTGTGTTTGGTTTTAACTGAAGCAATGAAAGTTGCTTTAAAATTCATATGTATGGTTTTTGTTGGGTGGTAGGCTATTTTTTTCACCTAGATCAAGTTAATCCTTGAAAAAAAAACTGAATGAAGCTTAGAAAAGCTCTTCATTTCAGCTGGAAACTACAATGGTCCCAAAGTAGACTCAAGATTAGAATCACAATAATTTCAAGTGCTGTCAGCCTATTAAGGAAGGCTATCATACTCTGGGTATACATTTTTTTGGAAGTCTTTTCCAAATTTATGTGCCACATACCTTTGCAGGTCCAACATTACACATCTATTTCCACACATTTTGAAGCAGCGGATAAAGAGAGTTTCCATGCGCACATACAACACATGCACGAATACAATCAATGGTTGCACATTCATTGCGGAGAAACGTTGCTATAATTGAAAAATTGGGGACACCACATGTATGGATCATGAGTGGTCTTCGCAATGAACATCACCAATAACATAGCTTCATGTTACAAAAGGGACAGATTGAATAGGTCTAGCATTGTCTAGTGAAACACCTAAAGACAGAGTGCCCTCCCAGTAATAAGTTTTTCTTTCAGCTCTTCTCTGCAGAAATTATTGGTCCCAAATGTGGAATAGAGCCTGACAAAGTTTATCACTTATCCTCCTAATCCCATGGAACCAGTCCGCTGCAAAACATGCACTGTGGCTAGGATCCCAAGCTGTATGGAACAAGTGTTTAAGCTGTATTTCCCGACCTTGTCAGGTTAAGCTAAATTTTCACTCTTAAATTCATTATTATAGGTTTCTTTTTGCAAAAGCTTGCCTGCGAGTCTCATAATTTGAGCCCTAGACCAGCTCATACATTCATTACTAATTCTATACTTCATAATCCACCAAGGATCAGTGAAATAGCTTTGAAGTATCCTAGGAGTAAAACCCTAAATGTCATTTGTTTAAATTTATATGTCCAAATCTAAGATGACTCATCTAATTTCACTTGCCAGAATACATGTCCTTTTTTTAATACCAAGAATATCTTTTTGCTTCTGACAGCTTAGCTGTCACTATTTCAATAGCTCAATATTAAAATTTTATTGCTTTAAGCGTAATTATATACATATCTATAATCTCATTGGAATTTTTTTACGCTACAAAGTCTGTTAACACACTCCACTTTTTCAAAGAACCCTCACTTTTAAAGTTTAGTTTCAGACTGCTGAAACGGAGATTTGTGTGAAGAGTTTTCAGGCTTACCTATCCCAGTGTAATGAAACTTGTAACATTAACACAGCTTTTCAAAACCATGGAAGACTCTTAAACAGACATCCCCCATCACCACCTCTTATGATTCTAGCCGGTAATCTTTTTGATTGATTGAGTTGCTTTCCACCCTTGAAGCTTTATTCTTACTATGATGAAATGAAGATTCCTTTTTAAAAATGCAGATTTGTAGCTCTTACTGGCTTGTATTCTTGTAGTCTAAATACAAGCCTTAGTTTGCTTCAATTTGTTTCTTAAGTTATAGGACCATTTTTTTCCTAGAGTGGTGTCATTGTGTTCCAACAATCCATCTTAAATGGTTAGCCAGTTTTGCTGAAGATGTGCTTAGCTATATTTGTCAGAAAAAACCATTTAGGGGTATTCATTATTTCTGCAAAAAATGGTAACATTGGTTTTTTTTTTCCTTCCAGCAACTGAAAATTCTTGGGTCTAATTATTCAGTGTACCTGATGGTATTTATGGTGTGTTTTCACCAAATTCTACACCAACTATTGCACTGAAGCTTTTAACAGTCAGAACTCTCTATTGACTGACTTCCTTTCAGCATTTTGTAATGTGACATTGAATAGCTATTCAAGCTGCGCAGTCATTTAAATTATGTACTTATTTTACTTTTACCATCCACTAAAGCAGCAAAAAACTGTCTGGAGATAACTGTTTCTCACTTATTTGATATTCCATTAGTAAGCCTATCTTTCTCAATAAGCTTTTATACAAACTTCAAATTAATGTGTTTGAACTTAGGAAAGAAGCAGTCATCAACTGACTCATTTTATCCTCAGTGATGAATAAAATATTGTCTTAAAAGATACAATTTCAGGAATTTCAGTACCATCTACAAACCTTCTAACCTTTCTCCTTTCCCTGTACCACTGTTCCTTTAGTGCTGCTGGGGCTCCTGTTTTGGAGGAAGATCTCCTTGTAGCTGAAATGTTTTCTTTTAATTTCATGGTCAGAAAACATGAAGATAGGAGTTTAAACAAAGGTAGGAACTCTGGTTTATTGCTACACAAGCAAACACAGCATAGAATGAATCACAATGTCATTGCAATCAAACATAACTAGAACAGACTTTGATCATTTTTAAAGAAGAAATTAAGTGCTTATTGGGTCGGCATTTTCCTGATCATTCCATTAGCTCAGCTGTCTTCCCAAATGAAGTAAATTAAACCAATGCTGAACTTCCCTCTTCTCTTGGAAGTTCCCACCAGTCAGTCTGCAAACCCTCTCTTTGTAAAGCTGTTCGCCCTTGACATTCTCTGAAACTTCACCACCACCTTAGCAAAGCTGACACCCCGCTAACACCTAGCGCGGTCTAGTGATTACATCTTACTTTTGCACTCACAGAAAACTACCCACAAGGAAAAAAAAAGGTGCACACACACATCCCGTATATATTCTAAGTGGTTCCAAAAAGAAGCAACAATAGTTTAAATGTTTTCCTGTAGAAAAGTCTAATATGGTGGGTTGATTCTTGGTGAACAATACTGCTTCCGAACAACACACGCAACTAACGCTCCAGCATTGTACAAGTCTCCAAAGTCTGCTCCTTGATTTGAGCTAGCATATTTAACATGTACTAGCTCAACTGTATACTGGGTGAATATCCGAAATTCGTCTAAAATCGAATCAACTCAGTTATCAACTGAGTATCAACAAATACAACCTACCTGGCTAATATATAAAATATATATAATGGTAATAACTTACAGTGAGTGTTGCAATTGATATATCTTAAATTTAATAACATGGTTACTAGAAGCTACTCCAGGGAGTGGCTGTATAAATAACTTTTATTGAGGTCTAACAACTCTTATATAGCCACAAATTTGTACATTTCTCAGATTGAGGTTATCTCTTACAAAACATCCTTTTACTCGTCACTGACAGTTACTGTTTCAAAGTACATTGAAAGTGCAATGTCAAGGATATTGAAAGATATGTATTTAAAATGGTTTTCAGTTAAACCATGATCTTCATTCAATGTGTCAGGAGCAAGTCAACCCCAGAAATGACAGCGGTTAGCCAGCTGCTCTGCTTTCGGGTGCCCTGGAGTCAGACTGGGGGTAGGAGGGCAAACGCTAGACTATGCAAGAGACAGTGCAAAGTTTGAGCAGTTGAGTGATGGTTGAGGCACTAACAATGAGCTAGAAATTCCAATTTTAATAATCTGTTACCTGATTTTAAATATTATTTCTAGTTCATTTATTCTGTCCCTGCATTTTTCATACTCTTTTTTTTCCCTTGATGTTCCTGCATGTGCCATTTACATTGCAATTTCCAGGATGCTTTTCAGAATCCCAGTAAATGGGGTAAACACAGAGTACTGGAAACCCTGCTGTCCCATGCAGCACATTGTGAACATGGGAACGATGAGAAGATTTGCTTGCTTTTAGCCTCCAGACTCCTCTGTGTAAATTCTTTGCTCAGGGAGCAAAACATATAGTAAATACGTGCCAGGAATAAATAGGTCTCTACCTAATAGCATATGTGAGTTCTTGAAAATATAGAGTGTTCCTTGTCTGTTTAACCAAATTTCCTACTACAGTATGTAAGCATTCGAGCAAAAGTGCCCCTCTAATTGCAGCTATGAATCTTCTGCTTACAATACATGACCCAGAACATATGTTTAGCAGAGCTACAGCGTTCTGAGCTCTGGATAAAAGAGGGATAGCAGGAGAAAGGAGAGATAACTTAGGACACCTCTTACACAAACCCAGTTATCTCTAAAGACAGCTCAGATTTTGTTAAAAAGGAGGCCATCACAGACATCTCACCACTCAGTGTGTCATCCTGACACATCCTCAGCCACCTGCAGCCAGTGACAAATCACAGGTCATCTCAAAGAATGACCACTGGCCATGTTTCGCCGAGGCAGAACCACTCCGTCCCTGCAAGGCAGCTTGCCTCCATCCTCTGATGGGGGAAATCACTTGCTAATAACAGCTGGTGAACAATCCAATAACTGCTGAGTTTCATAATTTTAGAGGAATTCCAGACTGTAAAATGGACTGATTTCAACATTTGATGTTCCCTTCATTTCAAAACAGTTTCAGGCTGTGCTATCCTTGTTCTACACAACTTGCTTGGTTACAAACATACAGAAAATTATTCCTGTTCCTATCCAAGGCCTTTTTCCTGTCTCTGGGCCACATCATCTCCAGTTTGAGGCTGAAACTTAGAATAATACATTTCCAACAGAAAATATTTTTAAAGAAAAATTTTCTGACTTCCCCAGTTCTTATTGCTTTAAAATAGCATCAAGCCAGAACTCTGCCAGGAAGCATTCAATGCTTAAAGCATTTCCTTCACAGGCTTGAAAGGCACAAGGTAAAGGAATTTCAAAATGCAATCACTTTTCAGGATTCTGAATGACCAGATTCTAATAAGAAACCCTTTTCTATCACATAAACCATGGTTTCAGTCATCACTTAATCCTTGGCTCACTGAACCACGTGAACTAGCCACCCTGAGCTTTTCATCCCCAAGCACACCTGCACTTCATGTTGCAGCCTGAACGGACACGTAGCTGACATAAGCCAGTGGAGGCCAGATTCTAAAAATCTAAATTTGAAATGTGCCTTGAAGTAGTTGAATTGACAGTACATCAATATTTCCTTTTAGTAACCTAGGAGGATCGTGTTAACACCTTCCACCTAAGTGTAAAACAAGACACTTTGGAAGTCCCGCAGACAAATTTTCTATTGCTGTTCCTACACTGAAATAGTCTAGGCTCATAAGTGCGATTCAGATGCACAAAAAGCTCATTTATTGGACATTTACTTCTGGAAATAACATCTTACCAGCAATTTAAGGTGATTGTCTTTGCTTAAAAGATTTCTCTTTACAGTAGAAATTGAATGGCACTGTCACCATAAATGAGACAAATGCCTTCTGCATGGTACTGCTTTATCCACATCCTCGTCAAGCCCTGTGAAACACCTTCCCACTTGATTTTGGTAGATGCAAGGGTATTTATGAGTATAGCTGCATACAGTGTTTAGCAGCACAGGAGACTTCATTAAAGTGTAATGCGTTCCCAGAACCTCCAGGTGAAAGGGCAGATACTCAATGCAAAGATTTTTTTAAAACACGTCCTCCTAAAGATTTCAGCTATGCAGCTCAACTGAGTGTAAAGTTTCTAATAAACTCATTATTTTTTTTTATACAGGTCATTGTAATTTTAAGATATCTGTGCAAGAATCTGATTCATTAAATATATATTTCAAAATATTATGATTATCATATTAAGTAATTCAGAAATTAGATTCAGTTTCTGATCAGATGAATTGGGATTAAGTAGATTCACCCAGTTAGAACCATACTGCAATTGTATCGATACTTCCATTAACTACACATTAGGCACTGCAGCCAAAATGCAAGAGAGATGGAGTGAAACCAATGTTTTCTTGGTGTTCGCCCTATGGTCCTTCTCTTAAATCGAGGCAATCTAAAATCTTTAACCTTTCAGGTGCAAGCCTTAGTATGCTGCATAAAGGTAAAAACAATAAAACTCATCAGGCATCCCCCTTTGTTACCTACAGACTTTGTAGCTTATTAGGACAATTGTGGCATGACACCGTCTTTTTTACCCCAGAGTCCTCTCATGGTCATCTGACCAGCATGTATCTGGGATTGGCAAAGGAAAAGACAACAGAGCACTTCACGCAGCCAGCTTAAAACCAGAAGAATGGCTGGAACACGCCAGACATCTGCTAAACACTACTGAGAAAAGACACAAGAGCAAGACAAGCACAATTGAATCTTCCCTGAAACACCTTCCCAGCCTCAGACAAGCCTCACTCATACCATTTGCTCTTTTCAATGAGTCTGCCCAACCATTTTCAGAGTCTATATACGCTTCTGGAATCTGTAAACTCCTGGGATGGCTTCTACATCTTGGCCATACTGACAGCTTCTGGCTGTTACGTTCACGAGCATAGCTGGAAACAGAGGGGACGGGAGTATTTTTGCGCTTGTGCAAGGCCATACAAACATGGGAGAGTGGCACAGTGTTTGCAGAGACAGCATTTACCACGTGTGCTGAACTGACTCTCCAGTGATGAGAAGGGGGTTGCAGTACATTGTTTTCCCATGGGGGTGTCTGTGCCCCCAGGAGGCATCACTGCACATTCTGCACTTTGGCACAAGACAGGCTTCTCACTAGGCTATCAACCTACAGGTTTTTGGGTTTTGTTTGTTTGTTTTCTTCTAAGGCATTGTCTCACAGGGAAGAAAAAAAAGTGATACTTGACTGTATTGCAGCATTTCTCACCGTTTAAGACTAGATAATGAACAGAAACTTGACAATGAGGTCCCAGCTGGAATAAAGATGTTATTTAACTACATCTGAAAACACTTATCTGTGGCTAAAAACTAATTGAATTTCCCAGAACAAAGATGACACAATTAATATGAACCAGCAGTTACAATTTTATTAGTATGAAGACTAAAAAGAATCCAGGTGAGTGGGCTTGGTTTCAAAGGTAAAGATTATACCAGAGTTGCATAAGTCAGGTTTTGTTTTAATGAAATATTTCCCCTTTCCTCTCCAGTCTTTCCTGAGAGCAAGAGAGATTATACAACCATAAATCATCTCCATTCAGCTGCAGGACAGGTGTGAACATTGACTTACTGAACACATTTGACCTGACTTTCAGAACAGTTACACTTGGGTGACCCCACTCCTCCCAAAACCACCGACGCTCAGTGCAACGCTTGCTGTAAGGTTTCTTACACACGTAGAGCTAATTGCCCCAACCCTTCTGAAATGAAGTATTATCACAAACACGGAATTTGATTACACTCAGCTCTGAAAACAAGAAAATGAAAAGATAAGCTATTAAAAAGTGACCTTCTCTTTCCTGAGAGTTGACAGCAGCTGCTGGGAACACTGTATTTGTGATGACAGCATGAGCTGTATGCCTGAAGTAAAAATTACAGTGTTTATTAGCAGCTAATCAGATAAGTGATCTAGTTTTTTTAACCTACATTGGATGATAAAGAAAATAGCTAGGCATACACAAGAGAACTGTGACCAACGACATGGCATCCCTGGGTAACATGCCGTTTTCTTGCCAAGGTCACCAGGGATCATCTCACCACAGCTTTCTCGGGATGGCTGGAAGACACAGCAGTGAGGACAGAAGAGTGTAAAGTGAAACACTGTTTAATGCTGTTGAGAAAAATAAAATACTTCTACTCCAAAGGAGTTTGTGCAAGCCACAGTTTCACCTCACAAAGGTTTGACTGTACTAGAGTGAGGTTCCCACACCAAAAGAAAAATCTCATCTAGAACACACCACTGTGAGGATGGTCCCCACAAACCCCAAACAGACTGTTCTCTGATGAATAACAGAGCTGGGGATGCAAGAGTGAAGTTTACATACACCTACGCAATGATAGAGTAAAATAGAGAGCTGTCTCTGGCAGTGGAAAGTGCCAAGACAGGTGAACCATTGTTTCATTCCCTGTTATTTTTTTCTGAAGCTAGAAGTCCTACAATGACATTTCTAAATCTTCACAGCCAGTGAAGGGCTGGGCCAATTCGTTCTTTTTCTAACCTGGAGGGGTTGGAGCATTCTGTGCTTTCCTTTCCTTATGTCTATTTCCATAAGGAACACTTCCCAGCCTCTCTCACTGGATGAAGCGAGCCACACGCTCACCATCTCTGCACGGGAAAAGTTCTCACTTTTCCCTATAATCCTTATGGCCCTTCTTTGCACCTGTGGTGTGCTGAATTAATCTTTCCTCTGAAGAAGTACCTGTGCTGTGCAGAATACTCCAGATGAAATAATTTTTGATCTATACAATAGCATCCTTGTTTCACCATCTCACCTTACAGAAGCACATTCTCTTTTCAGGAGCAAGTCTCAGACTCATCTCCATCTCCCAGTATTAATGCTCCAACAGCTTCCTGTCACTTCCAAACAATTTCTAATCTTAAAGCAAAAAACTAGTCCCAAGATGCATGACCTTGCTCTCTGTAATGCTAAATTCCATCCCACTTGTCTTACTTCATCACATTTCCTAGTCCTAATTCCTCCAGTCTGATAATTTCATCCTCCTCCCACTGTGCGTGATTGACTACCTATATTAGTGCATTCCTTTATGTTGTGAGCACCAGCGAAAAAACTTAGATCAAGAATTATCCTTTAACTTTAGTTAACCTGCATCCAGTCTGATACAGTAGAAAGGGACAGAAAAAGCTAATAGGCCCAGGTTAGTCCTACACTCACCCATTTAACACATTTCTTCCACAATAACGTAATAAAGCCTGAGTTAGATCTACTACACCACCTCTTCTGAAGCAGTCCATGCCTAGCACTGCATCTCAAACCCACTAATAATTTTTCAGTAACAAACAGTATATCCATATACTGATTCCCTCATAAAGTCTGTCTTTTAGGATCTACATGAGTGCATTTCCAAAAAAATAGATTTTAAATTAAACCTCTCTAGCTCTTGCAATCAACATTGCAAGACTCAGTAGTGAATGAAAAAATTCTACCTGCTTGGACCAATCTTTCATCCCTTCAGTTCCATACTTTAGGATATTAAGTGTTGACTATGTGATTTAATATCGTAGATCAAGTCAGTGGACTAGCATACTGGTACTGATTAAACTGGGCAATTATTAAGTATAATCTGGTTTTCAGTACTGTCAAATTGATATAGTAGTAACAGATAGGAAAGTAATGTTGAGGAACATAAGAACCGGTATGCTTGCTCTAAAATCCTAAATTTAACAAGCTTCCATTTGACTTTCTCAAATTTGAAGTTGCTATTTTGACATGAAACATCAATAACCTAGAAGTAGTTACCCATGAGTACCTTTACTAGTTACTACAAGCTTACAATTTTCCCTCATTGAATCTTGTGAGAATGTTGCTGATCCACAGTATGCATAGGAAGCATGTTGGTTCTTACCCTGGCTTTGCAAGTTTACTTTTTTATATACATATAAAAATAAGTATATTCATACACATAGCTAGTAAAAGAGATCTTTCTACAACCCTTCAGTACAGATACACCCAAACTAAGGATTATACTTAAATTCTTGAGACTGAGAACACTCTTCTTTGGGAAACTGTGTTATGGAAATTAAACCTTTTGCTCAAAAGTTTCATCTTTTCCTCATTCTAACTAAAACATTACAGGTTTCTTCATATTATTTACTTATACTAGTGCAAGCGAGAGTTCAAAATCTTATTATTAATTGCATAGTGATGTATCGATGAGAAGTACAAATCATGCATGATGATTATTTCCCTCTCCTGGTCCACACTGCATTTACATTTGAGTGGTGGAGCTGTTGCTCCAGATAGCAAACTTAAAACCTCTTGTAAGACTGCTCAGGAAAAAAAAAAAAAAAAGAAAAAAAAAAAGAAAATAAAAGAAAAGAAAACACACAAAACAAGCCACATGATTTTGACCTGCCATTAGTCATTGAAGATTTCATTCAAAAAGAAGAGGTTTGCATACGTGAAGATAAGTGCATCTACCAGGGGCTTTAGTTTATTTAATATATTGTATGACCTTTCTGTTAGCTTAGCATATTTCTAGGCTCCTACAAAGGCCATATAATTCTACCCATTAACATGATTTCCTACAACAGACCAAAGAGCCTCCACCTGTTTTTAATGAGCTTTCTGGCCTTTGTGAACTCTTAAGCTATTATATGTACTAACCACTGTCTTAACATGGGATACGTTGAAAAGGTTGCCAGCAGATACACACAACAGCTTACTGAACTACCCTTCCTTTACCTTTTTTTTTTTTATTAAGGTTTTTTCATTACGTTATATCCTTTTTCTGTATGATTTTTAAAGCAGCATGGTCAGCTTGAAATGTACCATACCATGGGCAAAGAAACATCATGAGATCATAAATCATTACATTCTTAATCTTTAAATTATTAAAATTGCTGCCTTTCAGCACCAGCGTTTTTGGGCAAGTATAAAATGTTTTCCAAAAGTCTTAAACCTTTTTGGCTAATATATCAATCACAGGTCTTTTCCAATAATATCTATGGATACTTCACCTAACTGAGGTCATTAGGTATTTTAATTACTCTTCAAAACAACCATGGTGTTGTTCTCACCCAAGTAACACACTTGCTCTGCCTGAAAGACACCAAAGCCTCAGCAAAAGCTTGACACACCACCACCGCCGCCTTTACCCTTCCATCTATAAAGAGAAATAAGTACAGGAGTCGTGTTCTACTTTCTGTGCTGCTTCTGGAAAACTAGAAAGTGATGGATACACTAACTTCCTCTAAGATCTCAACTATTCACCATACAACAGCAAATAGGAACTTTCAAGACAAATACTGCTTTTGAGGAAAGAGCTATTGTTTCTTCTTTTATTCTTAAGGTACAGAGCACTGCGTTCAAATAAATCAAATGCTATGATCCCATATCATTCGCTTAACTTTTCTTCAGATGGGTTCATTTACACCAGAAAAGACAACCTGGATTTCCATCTGCAAGTGTTCCCTTGTCCATTTCTGGGTTTTTGCAAGCTCAAAAGCTACCTAGCCAGTAATGGACCAAACTTGTTTGATGCTCGTATTGCTCTACAGCTCAGCAGCAAGGAGACGGTAACCCTTCAATTCAGAACACGTACTCTGTATACTAAATGTGAGCAGAGCTGCAAGTGCAGAACGTGGCATTTTACGTTCTGCTACAGGATTGTATTCACACTTTCATCACGTGGAATCCTGGGATAGACATGTCCACAGATGATTCAAATGCATCTTTAGGTGACCACATTAAAGTCGTGGATAAGATCAATTAGCAGGTCAGTCATTTCCCCCTCAAGCTCTATATTAGAAAAGAATCCCAAATAGAACAACCACAAGATTTCTTTTCCAGAGGGAAAAGCAGTATTTCTGGAAAATGCACCGTTTTTTGGTTAATACTTGCCATCAGTTTAGAGTACGCAAAAAAAAAAGTCTTCCAAGTGTTGCTTATTAGACCTTTTCACATAGTTTTCTGGCATTAAGGATAATGCTGCAATAAAAGCAGTGCTTTTCACTTAACTGCGAGAAAAAAATACAGATAGACTTCATTTGGGCTTGTTTTCAGACCTCCATAACACTACATGCCAGGAAGAGTTAACTAGTCAAATAGTGGAGTAAAAGTAGCTAAGGACATTAGGAGCTGGACACACATGGAGTGACAAGACTGTCCATGGGGGCTTGCTCACGGACCCAAAACCTCACTCTGCTCTCTCTCATGCAGGTCTTTCCCATTTCTGCTCTGACCAGCAATATTCTGATCTTCCTGAGAAATTATACAAACTTGGGGGGGGGGAACCAAAATAAAAATAACCCCCAACAGTGATTTCTTCATGGCTGTGTAAGAAAATGATCCCTGGTTACAACGCCTGGCATACAGCAGAGAGGGTAAGGTATTGGGACTTCAACCTGTTGTGGCACTGTGAAAGAGTTCCTGCAAGTCCCCGGCTTTAATACAGTTTCATGAGCACTTAATTACTTGGTAAATCACTTTAAAAAAAAAAAAAAATGAGTACAAAGAGCTCTCCAGCATCCCAAGAGAGTAAGATATTAGACAATTACCAGCTCTGTGAAATGGAGCCCAGAAGTGCCAAACTCTATCTCAGCCCATTCTGCAAGTGTTACACCACCTCCTGGCACTTTTATCCCTTTCATGACCCTGGCACGCAGCAGAGCAGCAACAGTCCTTTCGCACAAACACAACTAGAATAGCAGAGCTCATTTTAGGGCAAAACCTGAACAGACATGGAAAGTTTTTGCTTGTGCACCTGCCCGCAAAAGCTGACATTAACCCTGCTTGGTACTAACTTAAATACACAGCAGCCACTAGGAGCAGAGTTAAACCAAACATCTCTTTGCTCTGCATTTCAGGACTGACTACAGAAACATCTGGGGCTACGGGGGAACACAACATCCAGAAACGAGAATTTCCTGAAGATGCCTCATAGTGCTCAGTGCCCTCCTTCGTTAAATACACACCATTTGCTTATTTAAAATTCCATGTCCCACCTCACACTAAGCATCTGGTACTTTTATATATATATATAAACAGATCTTAAATATCTAAAGATTCTTAAATTTAAAATACCAAAGGCCTGATGAAAATTTCAGCCAGCAGCTGCTGTCAGCAAGAAGCACCCTGGAGACAGACCATCATGGGGTAGTCGGAGGAAAAGAAACAGCATGACAGTAAAACATTCCTTTGGTTTGTTGCAGTTTCCAGAGGAGCTTACCACATGCCACCACCACCTGCAGCTTTCAGCATCATCTGGAGCAGAAAGCTATACGGGGCAGTAACCACAGCCCTTCCCTCCTGGGGCACTCCTCCCTGCCACCACGCACAGAGAAGAGCCACAGCCATCAGGAACAGGGATCATCTTCCCCTGCTATCTGAGCTGCAATCAGGGAAGCCGGGACTTCTACCTTCACACGATGCAGGGACACAAGCAGCTTTTGCTTTGCAAGGGATATCTTCAGGCTCAGTGCAGTTAAGCAATGACTTGATCTTGTCAGTCAAGAATCCCTCAGAGACGATTTGATTGTTCTAGAGGAATACAAGTGAATTTAAACTATCTTTCTAATTAAACTGTATCAGTTCCCCCCAGAGGTTAAGACAGATCCGTGTCGGCTTTGTATCACAGCAAGTGACTGCTACAGCCACTGGTTCCCAGGCTGAACAGAGAAATTCCATAGGGTGCAAATGGAAAATTCTCCCTCTGTTTTTCTAATGCTTCCCACAAATCAAAGTCTCATCATTTTGTATGTAATGTTATGTTCCATCTCTAAAAACTCCCACAAATCTACTTTTTCTGGTTTGTAGAGCCCAGGTCAATTCACCCAAGTTTTTAGGAAACGTAAATTCTGCTGTACAGCCAGATAACCTGGGCCAGAGCATTAAGGAGACCCATTGTCTCTTGGAGCAAAGCTGCACAACACACGTTCTACAGGGAAATTTTTCTGCTCTCCCAGGGGCTAAAAAGCCCTGTGGGATCAGTATGGCAGGTCTTTGATGAGAACCACGGAGCAGCACATGCCCTTGGCAGATTATGAAGGACCAGGGTTGGGCAGGGCAGGGGGCATCCTAGGAGAGGACAGAATCATACCCCCTGCCAAGAGCAGCTTCCTCCGAGAAAGCAGACACTGCCCCGATACACCACTGACTTGCACCATTGCGATTTTAGCCCTCTCTCCAGCTGCTGCGATTGCCAGCAGTAGAGAGAATTATAGAATCATTTAGCTTCGAAAAGAACTTAAAAATCAGTGAGCCCAGCCATAAACCTGACACTGCCAAGTCCCACTAAACCACATCCCTAAGTGTCACGTCTACACGTCTTTCAAATTCCTTCTGGGATGGTGACTCAACCACATCCCTGGGCAGCCTGTTCCAATGCTTGACAACCCTATCAGTGAAGAAATATTTCCTAATAACCAACCTAAACCTCCCCTGGCACAACTTGAGATCATGGCACTATACACAAAGCAGCAACAGTACAAGAGAGAAACACCCAGCACACAGTAAATAATGCTGCTGGATGCTCTGAGGTTTTTACACAATGAACTTTCTTTGACAGTTTTGTACTCGCAGCTGTGACCCTACACATTCTACAAATGGAAGTACACATCAAATCCTAACTCTTCGTGATTTTTACAAAGCCTTTAAGCCACTAAAGCTTTGCTAAACTCAGGAGTCAAAAAAATCTATCATTTCCCTACCCTGAAACACTTACAGAATTTGTCAATATTCAGAAAATCATCATTCAGACCTCCTGCAGCTGCAAGTAATTGGGAAACCAAAGTGAGGGAACAGGATCATCTGGTTCAGGTGCTGAATCAAAGTGACAATGAAAATACAACACTCAGGTGAAAAATCTAAAGTTTGTCTTAAATCACAAGGCAAACAATTATGTATTTGCAGGATTAACTCTTGGAAAGAAAGAGCGTTCTGGTGCTTATGGCTTTTGGGATTTCTGTGCTTTCCTTTCCCACTTATAAGATGGGTCCTGCAAGCCTTAGTATTAGAAAAGTGCTCTAACTAGATGTGCCAGGCACTCTTAACCGTCGCAAAAACACCTAAATTGTTACCTTGGATCCTTTTCTCCTGTGTAGCATTCTCCAAGTAGATAAACATGAGAAGAAACAACCTCAGTTGAGCAAAGAAAATTCATTTCTCTTTCATGTGAGCTGTATTGTTTAGACATCCTCCACAGGAGAAGAGATCCCATTAAAAATGTCAGTCTTTCTATTCAACAGTGTAACAACCACATACAGGTAGTATCTATCATCAGCTGTTTTCCTGATCTGTTTTGCAAACAGCAAACCAAACGCCAAGTCCTCAAGCTCTGTAGAGCTGAACAGACTAAGACACAGCCAGTAGATAGGAAAAAAATTTTTCCAACACTGCAGAAAATAGAGACGACCCAAGTAACCTTGATTTCCAGACTTAACTGACAGCAGAACAGAGCAAAAGCACTGCTGCCATTAGCACATCAAAAGTGATGCAGAAATTAGTACTTTTCATGTAGAGTATTTACACAAAGCAGAACTCTGCCAATTCCTCATCCGTTGTCACATATTTGATTGCCTAAACATGTTATCCAAGGGCTAAGACACGCAGGTTTCCTTCCCACTGCTGCGATTCCACACTGTTCAGTTCATCCCAAACTTCTCAGCTGCCCCACCACCTCCTCCATGACAGCTATAACCAGAAGAAGATTTAGCTCCATGAAATACATGCCCCATTTCAGTCAGTGATCAAGCTTCTGACATGACAAGGATAGAAAGGATGGAGGGAGTCCTTTGCCTTTCTTTATGCCTCCCACTTGCCCAGAATAAGAGGAAAACATACTGCAGCCAGGTCTCTGCTCTTCAGAGGACAACAGGACCTTTGGTTGTTACCATCACTTGTGTGAAGAGGAAAAAAGTTAATTTAAAAAAAAATGCAATTTAGAACCAATAACTTAAAACTGGATCTGGGAAATACGACTATAGCAATTTTCTGGTAAGCCACTTAAATGTTTGTCTGCTAATTCTGTGTACAAGATCTTCAGACTTGCCTATTTAAAGAATGAACATTCAAAAAATATCTGTACGCTAAGCAGCCCATATAGTGCAGATAGAGGCTTCAGAACAAAGGCAGCACACTCTAAATTTACAGAAACAAAACTAGTGCCACCATGGCAACAAGTTAGCAAACAGCAAAAACTCTAAACCCAGGAAGCAATCTTGCCTCTAATCATGCTGATACCAGGTGTACAATCCCTAAACACAGTCATTTCTGGTACACTCTCTTTGCAAAAAGAAAACATCAAACCTGTGTACAAATACTCGCTGAAAATATGTTTACAGATGCACGGGGTCTTGCAATAAACACTGCATCTGTAAAATTGCCTGAGATGATTTTCATTCAGGTAGGAAATAATCAACTGTGTACAAATCTAGGACTGCAAATAAGTGCAAGCTTTGAAATAGATACATATATACTGAAGCAAACCTTCCTGAGCACTGTGAAGTCTGCAGACAACTCCAGCTAAAATGCAAAAGTAACAACTGGACTTGTTCCAAAGCAGACGGCTAAGCAGAGCTCTTCTCTACTCATTTACCTGTCTCTCACCAGACACCCAAATAAATGGATAGGCAAAAGCCTAAGGAGACCCAAATAACACTCAGCTCAACCTGAAAGCCTTTCTTTGTGGTTTTTGTTGTTCGTGTTTTGTTTTGTTTTTTGGTTTTTGTTTTTTTTTTTTTGGGTGGGGTGGGGGCAGGCAGGGGAACACAAGAGAAGAGCCTTGGGGGTTTTATTTGGTTTGTTTTTTTTTGGTGGGAGGGGGTTCAATTGGTTGTTTTTGTTTTTGAAATAATAGAAGTCCATTTGCAACAGCTCTTTGAAGCCAGCAGAAGAATATTGACTTCATCCCAGCTCCACCAGGTTGAAGATCAGAGCTGAATAGCAACAGCACAATCCAAAGCATAAGTCTCCAGG